>NC_048570.1:51223841-51301341 GCF_013265735.2 Oncorhynchus mykiss | reverse complement strand
TTTTTTGCCCCACTGTACACTACCAGTCACACCTACTCATTCAAGGATTTTTCTTTATTTTTACAATGTTTTACTTTGTAGAATAATAGTGAAGGCGTCAAAACTATGAAACGACACATATGGAATCATTTAGTATCCAAAAAAAAGTGTTAAACAAATCAAAATAGTGTGTGCAAACCTGTCAAGGCAAAGGGTGGCACCTTTGAAGAATCTCAAATATAAAATATATTTTGATTTGTTTAACACTTTTGGGGTTTCTACATGATTCCATATGTGTTATTTCATAGTTTTGATTATTCTACAATGTAGAAAATAGTAAATAATAAAGAAAAACCCTTGAATGAGTAGGTGTCCAAACATTTGACTGGTATTGTACTGTATTTACGCATGTACATACAGTGCATTCGGAAAGTATTCAGACTTTTTCTAAAGTTTTGGTACATTACAGCTTTATTCGAAAATTGATTAAAAAAAAATACTATTCAAACTACACACAATACACAATGATGACAAAACGAAAACAGATTTTAAGAATGTTTTTGCTAATTTATAAAAAATAAAAAACAGAAATACCTTATTTACATTAGTATTCAAACTATTTACTATGACACTCAAAATTGAGCTAAGATGCATCCTGTTTCCATTGATGATCCTTGAGATGTTTCTACAATTGATTGGAGTCCACCTGTGGTAAATTCAATTGATTGGATATGATTTGGAAAGGCACACACCTGTCCACAGTGGGGCAAAAAAGTATTTAGTCAGCCACCAATTGTGCAAGTTCTCCCACTTAAGATGAGAGGGGCCTGTAATTTTCATCATAGGTACACTTCAACTATGACAGATAAAATTAGAAAAAAAATCCAGAAAATCACATTGTAGGATTTTTAATGAATGTATTTGCAAATCATGGTGGAAAATAAGTATTTGGTCACCTACGAACAAGCAAGATTTCTGGCTCTCACAGACATGTAACTTCTTCTTTAAGAGGCTCCTCTGTCCTCCACTCGTTACCTGTATTAATGGCACCTGTTTGAACTTGTTATCAGTATAAAAGACACCTGTCCACAACATCAAACAGTCACACTCCAAACTCCACTATGGCCAAGACCAAAGAGCTGTCAAAGGGATGTTCTTCAGCGACAGGGACTAGGAGACTAGTCAGGTTTGAGGGAAAGATGAACAGAGCAAAGTACAGAGAGATGATTGATGAAAACCTGCTCCAGAGCGCTCAGGACCTCAGACTGGGGTGACGGTTCACCTTCCAACAGGACAATGACCCTAAGCACACAGCTAAGACAATGCAGGGAGTGACTTTGGGACATGTCCTTGAGTGGCCCAGCCAGAGCCTGGATTTGAACCCTGTTTTTTTGTCATTATAGGGTATTGTGTGTAGATTTTTTTTAAATCAATTTTTGAATAACGCTGTAACGTAACCAAATGTGGAAAAAGTCAAGGGGTCTGAATACTTTCCGATTACACTGTAGGTAATGAACGTGTAGGTGACTTCTGAGAATGATACAGACTTTGTGGTGAAGCAGAAAGATCAGCGTACCCCAAATCCAGAGGTTGTGAGTTCATATCCCAGGTGTGGTCACATTGAAAGGTCAGTATTAAGTGATTATGTCAAATGTAATCATATTGTCTTTGATTAAAGATTTGTACAATATTTTAGCTGAACAGCATACCACTTAAAAGCTCCATAACATTTCATTACTTTACTTATAATGGTTTGGGACATCTGGGACCATCATGTGACGTCCTGACAACAGGTAAAACAAATGTTTTGACAAATGTTCTAACATGGTCCTCAATGACTTCCTGTTAATGTAACATGTGTGATATGAACCCTGGTCCACCTTGGGAGAAACCAACATCTTAACCAATAGACCAAGAGGAAATTCCCCTTTTGGTCTGAGGGCCGACACTGATTTTGAAGTCACAGGTGGGGTTACCCATCACATGACCTTGAGCAACCATGAGTAACTCATGTCCACTACAATAACTTGCAGGGAACTACACAAAGGTCCACCAGAGAACGTTCCCTTGGGACCATCACGCGGCGTACTTCCCTGCAAACAAAAATGTGCCGTCAAGACATCCCCAGAATGTCATGAAATGGTTTCCTAAAGTGTTCAGGATGTTGTGTCATGGTGCCCTGGAGGTTCCCGGTTTGTTCCAGGGACATCTTTGAGGAAGATTTTTAGAATGTTATGTGGTTGTTGTGTCATAGTCCCCTGGCGGTTTTTGTCTAGTTACCGTTTTGTTCCAGGGACAAAGGATGTCCTCTTATGGTCCTGAGGTTTTAATGTTCCTAGAAATTTCTCTGAACGTCAGTGGGATAACGTCTCACTGAACCCTCAAAGGTACCTAATAGGAACATTGCCTAAAGCAATTGTGCACAATATTGTTCTTATATTCATAATTTTGCAGCCTGCTAACTACTACATCTTCCTGATTAATCCTGAAAGTTTGATTTCTCATAGAGAATATAAAAATGTTATGACCATGACAACACAACATACTTTATTCACAAGGGGACCTCATTAACATATTCAAATGCATTTAACGTCATACAGCTGCTGTGATGACATTTGATGCATAGCATATGTGAAAATGTGTTAAGTATTGCATACATTGTTTAATTGTATCAACAATGTGAGAGAAAAAAAGTTGTTTCAGCTTAGCATGACAAAGTGCTGAGTGGATAGTGCAAATTACATACTGATCGTTTGACAATTAGTGTAGAACAAACAACAAATTACGCCCAACAGTTTTAACATATTCATTATAAATTACATCTTCTCAAGAATTAAGTATTTATTTAGTTAATAGTTAGTATACCCATTAGAGAGCCACGGATATGCTCTAGTAATAAATTAACATAAACAACAACTGCATAATATTTCTCTAGTGAAAGTGTAGTGATAACCCTCCCATCCCTCCACCTCCACAATAAATTGATTTTTGACTTCAGTCTTCCCACTGTTGACAATGACACACTGTATAGGGCAGGTTTCGGTCATTTGTGTCTTGGAGCTCTATGGTGTGAACCACAGACTGAAAAGAGAAGATTAGAATATAATATATTAGTGTATTACAAAAATAGGCTATTTTGAGATCCATCTCCAGTGACCTAATGCTAGCTGACACAGGAGGCAGATGGTTTGAGCGCTGATATTTATTATAATCCAAGGGATAGCTAAAAGGCAGGTCAGGGACAGGCAAGAGTTCATAGCCAGGGCAGAGTCCAAAAACTCTGATACCGCATGGAGCACTCAAAAGGGGAGAGTCCAGTGGCCGAACAGGGAAGAGTGTTCCGGGCATAATCCACCCAGACCAGTTGTCGACTCCAGGTAGTGGGGTTGGTTGAGACAAGGCATCTTAAGGTTGTTTCCAGGTCATGGTTTGCTCGCTCCGACTGGCCGTTGGATTGGGGATAGAATCCGGAGGACAGGCGGGCCGACAACCCAATAAGGGTGCAGAAAGCCATCCAGAACTGAGACAACTACTGATGACCCAGGTCGGAGACCATGTCCACCGGGAGTCCGTGGATCTGGAAGACGTGCTGCACCATGAGCTGGGCCGTCTCTTTGGCAGAGGGTAGTTTGGGGAGAGGGATGAAATGGTCGGCCTTGGAAAACCGATCCACTACCGTCAGAATTACGGTGTTGCCGTCAGATGGAGGGAGCCCCTCCATCAGGTTCTGAAGTAGCTCCTCCTGTCTCCTTAATGGTGGCTTCCTGCAGGGAGACAGTGTGACTGAGCTGGTCCAAGTCTGCTGGGTCAGTCATGGCCAGTTCAAACTATAGCGACACAAGGCGAAACCCAGATGCAGACACAGGAGGCAGATGGTTTGAGTTCCGATATTTATTATAATCCAAGGGGTAGGCAAAAGGCAGGTCGCTGACAGGCAAGAGTTCATAGCCAGCGCAGAGTCCAAAAACGGTACATGGAGGCAGGCAGTCTCCAGGTCAGGGGCAGGCAGAGTAGTCAGGCATGCGGGCTCAGAGTCAGGACAGGCAAGGGTCAGAACCAGGAGGACAAGTAAAAGAGAGACTGGGGAAAAACCAGGAGCTAAGAGACAACCGCAGGTTGACTTGGCAAACAAGACGAACTGGCACAGACAGACAGAAAACACAGGTATAAATACACAGGGGATAATGGGGAAGATGGGCGACACCTGGAGGAGGGTGGAGACAAGCACAAGGACAGGTGAAACAGATCGCAAGATATGTCGATAAATGTACCAAGACGTTCAACGTTAGAATGGGATGAATGCAATGTGCTGTTATTGCCCTATACACGTTATGAACTATGCCTAGTTAAATAAAGGTAAAAAAAAATTCAAATAATACAAATGAAAATGTAGACTCTCGTTGACTCTCGTACCAGTATGTATTCAACACAGTAGCTGTTCATTCATGAAGGCTTCCATCAAATTCCACCTTGAGGCAAGCCTGTGTTTGTGTGTGTAGATCTACGTGCATGCATGCATGCTCTTGGGTAGAGTCCGTTTTTTTTGGAGCGACATGCACCTTTTGTAACATGATACCCTCGCAGGTCCATGTGTTCCTAATCCTCCAAATAGCAACATACACAAGATGGCGATAGCAGAGATGTTCTTGTTGTTGTCTTCCCATTTGTGGTAAAAGCAAAGAATCACATTTAAAACATCATCACCACTCTTAGCTTATTTAAATGAAAACCAACTGCATATTTGAATAATGGCTACATGTACTGAAAGTTTAGGTTTGTTTTACATTATCTTGTGTGCCTGCCAGTTGGCTGTAGGCTATGTCGCTAGCAGTTTGCTAGCTATCTGGCTAAAAACAGCAAGCGAGCTGGCCTTTTAGCTTCCCACGTGTGAAATAACCCAATTTCTAATTGAATCAAATGGCCCGGAAAATATTATTTACTTGCCAGTGTAACCTATAACATTATCCCAGTATAATATGCAGCTTGAATGTATTCACTCCCATATCAGCTAAAAATAGAATGCCATCATTTTTGCTCACAAAAAGCACATGGCATGGGGCTGTTTTTCGGTTGTCAATCAGGTAGTTATTACTTCTAAACAAAATACATTTGGGGGGCATTCTAATTCTAACAACAATGTTGTTTGGTTTATTGTTAGAGATTATATTTGGTTATCAATGGAAAATGTTACATTTGCCTTTTAGTCATTTGCAGATTTTATAGGCTTCTTATTGAATGCCAAGTTAAACCAAGACAGCAATCATGAAGTTGAGGTGATTTTGAAGTTGATTAGCTTCCCACATAGCCGTGTGAAATAATAAGATACGAAATTCCCTTGCCCAGTGGGTATAGATCAGATGAAGGAACCAAGCCATCTTTAATTGCCTACACAACACTGCTACGCAAGGAATGATATGGCGCGTTACAAACGTGCGCGTTTTAACGTTACAAACGTTGCACAGGAGTACATCGAATGTCTGAAGACACTCCAGGTAGCCGCCCCTTTTCTGACGTGAACGACATTGCGACACTACGCTACTCTCCGTAGGGTCTAACTCCGTAGGGTATAAACAGCCCTAGAATGTAGACCAACATGCTTCAGCTCAGTGAGAAATAGCGGAAAGATAGATGCGCAGGAGCGAGCGCTCTACACCCCGACAGTGCATCCTGTGCAATTTCGAGCATTACTAAACCATCATTTTACGCATTATGAGGTGGAAGGCTATAGTGGACTTCAGCCATGGTCATTATCTCTAGGTTATTTATTACACATTCGTTATTTAGGCTATTGTTCACATGTCTACCTGCTTAATAGGCCTAGAGATTTGTTTTAATGAAACGACTTGAAGAGAGCTATTTATAGTTTTCAGTTTGTCGTGTTCTTGGAGTTTTCAGTTTGTCAATGCACTTGGATTTCAATCTCTTCCTGTGGATTGAATAATTTCAGCAGTGTCACAAGCAGTGGAGATGGCTTTTTTTCAATCTCCAGTGCTGGTTGTTGTTCTGGGTGCTACTGCCATGCCATGTCCTTCCTGGAGAAGATTCTGAGTGGCTTCATCTGGGATATACTGAGTTAGGAAACGTGGCATGCCCAGTAGCCTCTAGATATTTTCTGTCTTCTAGTGGGGGCATCTTTGTGATTGCTGTCACCTTGCTTAAACCCCATCTGTGCTGGTGATGTGCCCCATGTATTTCACTTCACTCACCGTGTACTGTATCTTATCATCATTGAACTTCACATTCAGACAGATGGCTCTGTCCATTGCCTGTTGTAGAATGCGGTCATGCTCTTCTTTAAAAAACGATCTGAGTTAATCTGCTGAAATACCTCGCTGGCACTTTTTTTGCCATAGGATAAGCGATTAAACTGTTACCTCCCCTATGGGTTATTGAATGTGCAGAGAGCAGCTGATTCCGCATCCAACTTGATTTGCCAATACCAATCCTTCTCATCTAGAATAGTGAAGACCTTATTTCTTGTTGGTTTGCATTGCACATCCTCTGGCGTGGGTATGGAGAAGTGTTGATGCTGTATGGACTTATTCAGGTCCTTGGGGTCCAAACATACTCTAACAGAGACATTTTTCTTTTCAGTTCTGACTAGACTGCTCACCCACGCTTTTGGTTTTGTTACTTTGCTGACCACACCCTTCTGCTCAATGTCCAATGTCTCTTTCAGCCTGTCAAGCTAAGCATATGGGATTTTCCTCCTACATCAATGAACAACAGGAGAGACTTTTGAATCAATGTTAGATGTGGTGCTGGCCTGGAAACTCACATAGTCCTTTGAACACAGATGCGTAGCGCTTGCGGACCGTGGTGTGCAACTGTTTCAACTTTTCTGATGAGGTCAAGCTGCACACAGACCTCTCTGCCAAGTAGTCAGATGCATCTGTAACATTGAACTTTAGCTTGTTTGTGCAGTGTGCACTTGCAATGTCATTACGCCCTTTGGTTTTATGCAGGTACCATGGGATATGAATACAGTCTCAATTTCTTTTAATTTGAATTACTTGGTACATTTTTCTGCTAACACTGTCTGGGATGCTGAACACAATTTTCTCCTTTAGCGTTAGATCCTCAGTGTCTCTGAACTCACAGTTGCGTGCTCTCAGCCTCAGTTCGGTTATAAACTTGTCAATACTTGCTTTTCATTGAACTTGTGTTCCTAAAACTGTTCTCTCCCAACAGTATTCCTCCGTGTTGCACAATATTTTTCAAACGCTTGCTCACTCTGCCATTTTCTTGTCCTGTGGATCAGCATATGGAATCTCCATCGTGTTGTAGATCTCCATCGCATCCTCGCCGATGCAGTGTAGAAAAACTGCTATTTTCCACCAGCTTGTCATTTAGCCCACTGGCTATGTAAAACAGGTTCAGTCTTGTTCCCATTTCCACCAATTTTCGGTGATGTAAATGACTGCATTGCTGCTCATATCAAAGTATTTTTGTTTCACTCACATCCTTTTGCGTTTAGTAGTCTGTTGGCAAAGTCCACATTCTCACTCATGCAGCTAGCTACTGGAATTTTTTTCTCCCTCCATTTTTGATTGAAGATAATGTCCAATTACATCCACGCTTCTGACACTTGAAGTCGGAAGTTTACATTCACTTAGGTTGGAGTCATTAAAACTAGTTTTTCATCCACTACACAAATTTCTTGTTAACAAACTATAGTTTTGGCAAGTCGGTTAGGACATCTACTTTGTGCATGACACAAGTAATTTTTCTAACAATTGTTTACAGACAGATTATTTTACTTATAATTCACTGTATCACAATTCAAGTGGGTCAGAGGTTTACATATGCTAAGTTGACTGTGCCTTGAAACAGCTTGGAAAATTCCAGATAATGATGTCATGGCTTTAGAAGCTTCTGATAGGCTAATTGACATAATTTGAGTCAATTGGAGGTGTACCTGTGGATGTATTTCAAGGCCTACCTTCAAACTCAGTGCCTCTTTGCTTGACATCATGGGAAAATCAAAATAAATCAGCCAAGACCTCAGAAAAAAATGGTAGACCTCCACAAGTCTGGTTCATCCTTGGGAGCAATTTCCAAATGCCTGAAGGTACCACGTTCATCTGTACAAACAATAGTACACAAGTATAAACACCATGGGTTGCCGTCATACCGCTCAGGAAGGAGACGCATTCTGTCTCGTAGAGATGACAAAACTTTGGTGCGAAAAGTGCAAATCAATCCCAGAACAGCAGCAAAGGACCATGTGAAGATGCTGGGGGAAACAGGTAAAATAGTATCTATATCCACAGTAAAACGAGTCCTATATCAACCAAATTTAAATCAAATGTATTTATATAGCCCTTCTTACATCAGCTGATATCTCAAAGAGCTGTACCGAAACCCTGCCTAAAACCCCAAACAGCAAGCAATGCAGGTGTAGAAGCACTGTGGCTAGGAAAAACTCCCTAGAAAGGACAAAACCTAGGACGAAACCTAGAGAGGAACCAGGCTATGAGGGGTGGCCAGTCCTATATCAACATAACCTGAAAGGCTGCTCCGGAAGGAAGAAGCCACTGCTCCAAAACCACCATAAAAAAGCCAGACTACGGTTTGCAACTGCACATGGGGACAAAGATCTTACTTTTTGGAGAAATGTCCTCTGGTCTGATGAAACAAAAATAATAAACAAAACAGTCCCGTGTGGTAACAAACACTGACACGGAAGACAAACATCCACAATTCAAAAGTGAAACCAGGCTACCTAAGTATGATTCTCAATCAGGGACAACAATTAACAGCTGCCTCTGATTGAGAACCATACTAGGCCAAACACAGAAATCCCAAATTATAGAAAAACCAACATAGACAACACACTCAACTCAAGCCCTGACCATACTAAAATGGGTCTGATGAAATAGGCCTAACTGCAATAGCTTACCACCATCGCATGTTCGCTCTTCTTTCAAACTACTTGTAAGTTCTATTGGCTGCATTATTTAACATTTAACAAGCTAGGGCTTGTGTCCCTCTTCACATAGGCTATTGGTATAAGATATGGTATACAAGTCATATCCAGAAGCTATTCTAGTCTAATATTTCCTGCATGGGACTCCAAGAGCGAAGGAGCAATTTTTAAGGAGATAGGCCAGACGAGCACTGGTGCCGTGCGTATTGTTCAAGAGACAGAGGCTACAAGTTAGAAGCTTACTATGCATAACAAACCCATCATGAATTAGCTAAATATAAGGCTAATACTGCATTTAATGTATTACCTGAAAGAGGTAGACTAGGACATCTAGGGCTATATCAATCTAGAACCGGATTATCTATACTGAACAAAAATATCAAAGCAACATGCAATAATTTAAACTGTTTTACTGCGTTGCAGTTCATATGAGGAAATCAGTCAATTAGAAATAAATTAATTAGGCCATAATCTATGGGTTTCACATGGCTGGGCAGGGGCGCAGCCATGGGTAGGCCTGGAAGGGCATAGGCCAACCCATTGGGGAGCCAGGTCCAGCCATTTAAAATAAGTTTTCCCCCCAAAAAGGCTTTATTACAGACCTAAATACTCCTCTGTTTCATCAACTGTCCGGGTGACTGGTCTCAGACGATCCCGCAGATGTGGAGGTGCTGGCATGGCGTGGTTACACGTGGTCTGCGGTTGTAAGGCCAGTTAGACGTACTGCCAAATTCTCTGAAACAATGTTGGAGGCGGCTTATTGTAGAGTTATTAACATTTAGTTCTCTGGCAACAGCTCTGGCGGACATTCCTGCAGTCAGCATCTCAATTGCACGCTCCCTCAAAACTTGAGACATCTGTGGCATTGTGTGACAAAACTGCACATTTCAGAGTGGCATTTTATTGTCACCAGAACAAGGTGCACCTGTGGACTGATCATGTTGAATCAGCTTCTTATGCCACACCTGTCAGGTGGCTGGATTATTTTGGGAAACGAGATATCCTCACTAACAGGGATGTGTTTACCATTTGTTGAGGGAAATAAGCTTTTTGTGTGTTCGTAACATTTCTGGGATCTTTTATTTCAGCACATGGTACCAACACTTTACATGTTGTGTTTATATTTTTGTTCAATATATATTTTTTGAGTTGATGGAAAGAGAGAAAGACTTCGAGAGAGTGCTCATGCGTGTACTGATTTAAAGCAAGGATATTGGAGTGATAGGCTGTTTTAAAACTCTGCAGCTGCAATAAAACATTTAATAAATCATTACAATTAAAAAAGGTAACCCCTGGAAGCCAGATGGAGATGGATAAATTATATTATATTACCATAGCATAGACTATGCTGCAGCAAATGCAGGCTACCTGTCACAAGAACAAAAGTTACCATGATGAGATGCTAGATCTACATGCATTGTGAACCACGCTCCATACTGAGATGGGCTGTCTGTCCCCACCCTGAACATTGATGATTTCTCATGCAGAGGCCGTAGAGAAGCCAGATTTAGACATAGCATATCATTTAACAGGTCATATAAATAATGTATTATAATTTACCGGTTTCTCGCAGTTATTGATCCCAGAAAAATGGAGTGGTTCTGGGCGGTAAATTCCGGTAAATCTCGGTAACCTGGTTCGTGCCATTCAACCCTAGTCTGGACCAGGCAACTACTGCGCCCTCTTGCAACTTTTGGGACATCACAGTTGTTCAGCCGTTGAGGTTACACATCCAATATCTCCAGCCCTTGAATTGAGACTGGAGACTATAGGTATACTATAGGTATATTGGCTATTGTTTTATTTTCCTGTGTACAAACAAATGGAGAGTTGCGATTTATGTCTGTGAAGAGACAGCGAATAGGCTACAGAATTCAGGACATGGGTAGGCTATTTAGGCTATTTAGGCTATTTGATATTGACAGAATACATGTGTTTATGTTTTTATGCCCATGAAGACCAATATTATCAAACTTATTTCAACTAATCTCCAGTTCCATCTGAGATGGATTCAATAGGCCTAATCAAAATAGCCTTCCTATATCTAAACGTGGAAATCCAAAAGCATGAATGAAGAAAATACTTTCTCCTACATTTCCCATGTTGAAAGTAATGCCTAGGGAAAATTATAGCCTTAGGCAACACCACCAATAAGAGTAAGCACTCAAATCGTGTATTGTGTCATGACTGCAGAGCTTGTTCATTGAAACAAATTAGCACTTTCAAGTATACAGGTTTGCAAGAAATAGTATAAATATGGGGAGGCTGTGGGAAATTGTAACAGAGGGCAATTATAACACCTTGCATTTCTCCAATCGGAAACGAGATGATGACACTGGACATGCCCATTTAGGTTATCTCCCTGCTTGAAACGTCACAGACAAGTATCTCACTATTTGCACGTTTAATTTACAGTTTGTTTGTTTTTTTGAGTGAAAGTCGTTTTTTCAACTGGCGGTATTTTTCTTATACTGCCTTTAGCATTAATGTCCAATAATTAAAAATAGCATAATTTTCATCACTATATGTTGGCTATATAATTTAGTCGTCCTAAATATTAAGCAGTTACACATTTCTCAAAACACGTATAGGCCTGCTAGGGTGTAGAATAAGTTGAAATAAAGAGACTAACTCCCATCTGAATATACGTCCATATTAATTAATTATATACTCAGCAACCCGTGACCTTAGAGCCAAGATCAGGAGACACTTGGGGCATGGGGAGAGGTTGTTGAATTCTTTATCGGACTTCTGTCAAAGACAGCCGTCCATTTGTCTTGCATTCATCAGGCGAATTAATTAACAAGAAATGTAAACGTTTTAATTGAATGTCAAACAGAATACACTATGCAAATGAGAGCACAACAATTTAAGTAGGCTATAGCCTGCTTTCAAATCAAGGTTACATAAATATATAAATAATATTTTCTATAGGCCCATGTCTAAATAATTAGCTTTTGTCATAGAACATGATTAATTTTGGCAGTTAATTTATTGATCCGAGCCCCTACTCCAATGTGCTTTACTTTAGGAAGCATTAATCAATGAATGAAAACACCAATGCTCTTGTGTAGGCTACGCTTTGCTCTAGAAACGACGTTGTAGCTTAATTAAAAATCCAAGCATAGGACAATATCAATGATTTGGTCATGCTTATAGCAAACAACAACAACAGGCCTACATAATAACCAATGAATAGGCTTATAACATGTGTTCATTATTATTATTTATAATTATTATAGTAATTATGATTATTATTATGAATAATATTAATAATATCCCTTTAATCATGCAACACCTCATTAATAATATTTTGAATGGCTGTTAAATGTATTGATAGGTTTGAGTGCTTCAGTGAGCTTGAGAGAGCTTATTAGCTCGAAAACTGGATTGATGCATAAATAACTGACTTGTTCCCATGTTGTAAAGTTGAGTTTGATGATTGGAGTTGAGGTAAATAGGCCTACTGGTGTGCAAAAATAAGGGGTTGCGGTTCGAATCAGTTTTTGTGTGTATAGCCTACATGAGCTAGGCTATTCGTCCCTCAAGAAATCCCTCAATCAGTCCGTTTGGAGGGCTGTGTTATTTTTCACATTCTTTTACAGTGAAATTGCGCTTTTGTAGACAAGAGTTCATTTTCAGACGATTATGTTGGTGTTTTTCTTCGTTATCAATCTACAGAGGGCTCGAGATGACAAATGGCCTTGTCAAAATCACGCCAGTCAAAACATTTTACCACCCCTCTGGAAGGAATTGTGTAAAATGCCCTACATTTAGATAGGCTATACAGACACTGTACAAACAGTAATAACTTTCTCAAGCTCATGTGAAACGGTGGGAAACACGGGCTGGATAACAAGTTAAAGGAACAATACCATGAGGCAGTCTACATTATCTTGAGGTGCACCTATTTATTGAATCAGTCGGCAAATGTCATGAAAAAGGGAAAGGTGTATATGAATACATATGCTTAAGTAGCCCTTGCACACCTTGAACCCCAATGAAATTAAAACTTTCAAAACATGATTAACAAACGTTCGTATTCATCATTAGCATAATATGTGTGTTCCTTATTCATGTGGTTGAAAATAAATCAAAAGGTGCATGACTGCATGCCTCAGATCATAAGTTAAATACGCACCCTAATAGGTTATATATGCTAATGCTGTTGGTCATGGGCGTTATCTATTTGAATTTCTAATTGAACTAAAAACTGTCCCACTTTCAACTCTTTCAAGCCTAAAATCCAAGAATAGTTTTGGCAAAGAGATGCGGCAATACAATTTCGGGCCAGTGTGAACTTTTTCGTCCCCTGTGTTTTATGCTGTCGTAAAACCCACGTGCAGTTGCTCTGATCCTGCGAGTGCTCAGAGGAGAGGGGGCAAGAGCGGGAGGAGATAATATTGTACTTCAGACATAGAGCTTGAAACATACGCCGCGTATCCGAAGTCATACTATTATGGTGTAAGAGTCTGGGAAATACTATTGGAATCACCTTCGAGGACCAATCCCCTTTTTCACGCAACAGAGTAAGTCTTGTTAGGTCGATGCTCCCACTTGCCATTTCGTTGAAAAGAACATTGCTCGTAAACTCTGAAAAGTAGCAGACTGTCTACCATTGCCTTAGCGCAAGGATGAGTAGCCTATGTGATGGGAGGTTCACAGACCTGAAAGGCTAATGAGGTTGACTTCCATTTACATTTTAGTGTTTGTACTGGTAAAATGCTTTTGGTCAGGTCAACTCGCTGTGTTAATTTATTTTACTATCAAAATTGATTACGTATGTTCATGCAATGTGTAAACTGTGCGTAAACTATGCGTAAAGTGCGATTGTTAGATACTTTGCTTCTTTTACATATGTTGTATTGTGTAATAATTCACTTATTTCAAAGCAACATAATTTGAATGCTCAACTTGTCTCTTTCAAGTAGACTAAGTTAGGCCTACTGCTTACTGTCTCCTCTAGCTCCTGTTTGAGATGTTAAAACCCGGTGACCCTAGCGGATCTGCTTTCTTGAAAGTGGACCCGACGTACATGCAACACTGGCAGCAGCTCTTCCCTCAAAGCCAGTTGAAGAATGGAGGCATTACGCAGCTGCAGCCGCCGGACAGGGTAGCTGTTCCGGTGGAAAGTCTCCGTCAGCGGCCGAACCTGATCTCCTCCACATCATCATCGTCGGCTTTAACACCTTCCTCCACATCTTCATCGACTCCATCCGTTTCATCATTGGCAGGTTTATCTCAACTATCTGTGCCACAAATTGCACTTTTTGGACAAACTCTCTCTTCTGACATTGTCTCGTCAGACAACACCAACCTCCAAGCGAAAGAACTTTGTATATCCTCCAGCTTTAAGAATGACAAAGGGTCCAGATTTAAACTGACCTCCGATGAGTTAGACTACTACCTCTACGGACAGCAGAGAATGGAGATTATCCCATTGAACAATCACACCGGCGACCACAACAATCGTATGTATGAATTCCACGGCACATACTATTCCAGTGGAAATATTGTTTTCCCTTTATTTAAAGGGGGCATTATTTAACGAGCCTATCCAGCTGTTAAAAGGTTACCGCATTTTAGGCATATAAGAACATGTGATTTGACTTTATGCTCACAATTGAACAAAACACGTCAATAATTTTAATCTCGCTCCTCCCCATCACTCATAATCAGACTTTATGGGCTAATATAAACAATGCTAGGCCTAGACGAGGCTTTCTATTGCCTTTTAATCAAAGGTCCTCGAGCACACCAAACTTCTGTTTTGCCCCATAAAAGTCATGCTTCTCAGCACTGACCATCAGCAGGTGCCCCGCGCGTGTTTGGGTAGTATGGGTCAATTAGGCGTATGCATGGTTCACTAACTCTGATCATCTATATTCACACCAATTTATGTATATCCTATTCCACAAATATAGTATTTTTCATGTGTTCAACTGCAGCACAACTTGCAAGGGCGGCAAATGTGATAGCTATAGCCCATTTACAACCGTTGATATAGGCTTTAACAATAGACCACATGTCCTTATTTGCCTATAATTCCAATTTATAGACAGTTAAAGGGATTCCACAAATAATCATATTCTGATAAATATGATAAATAAGAAATAACACTGAGCTCGTCATTGATATGCTAATATTAGGCCTTTAGGCAAAGTTTTTTTTAAATCAATGAAAGCTTTTATCAATTTGTTTTCTTATTAGTGCCCAATAAAACAATCATTTTCTCTTTTCATTTTGTTCAAATCAACAACATCACATTATGTATATGTTTTATTCAATTGGTTTTGACATCAGAAATTCAGTCTGCGTTCTTCATCAGTCTTTTATTTTATTTTTTGCTTGAAGAATTTTTACTTTTACATTATCGGATGGAAATAGACGTCGAGGACAACCCTCTCTATATTAAAGCGAAGTTTGAAATGGTGGTGTTTATTTAAGGTGATAAAACGGCCCATCAGCAGTAATCTCCATCGATATGTGCCACAAGGAGATGAGGGATGGGGGGACAAGCCACAATTAATTGCTGTATAGTTTTGTAGAAGAGAGTGGACTGAGTGTGGATCAGAGATCGATCTTTTCCATCGGCCGCTATTCATCATCCGAACATGGTATATGGAAGTCTCCCGGGGACAGCGAGACTGCTTTATCTACATTCGGTATTCTCTCCCCCATATTTCAAACCAATGCAATGTCGGTAATTTATAAAATAGCTGAAGTGTGTATTACACAAGGAAACATACAATTTCATTTACTTCATAATTTGTGTAATTACACCGACAGCCAGATAGGTTTTAATGCGTAGGCCCTACTTGAGGTTAGGCTATGTGTAACCTGTTATTAGGCTAAACTGTTTTTCTAGCTCAGAAGCCCTAACATAGGACTTTTGGGGGTACTTGACACTTGAAGACGATTATATTAATCAGTCAAAAAGGTGTTGGTTTGTCCTTCGGCCATTTCTCCAAATATTTCGTCAGTGTTGAAATTAAACTTTTTTACTGCATGATCTATGAAGCATGTTGCTGGTGCTGTTCAGGTATTTGAATGACTGTAACATATAGGCAAGTAGCCTACATTTTTTTAAACGTTATTATTTAAATGAAATTCATTACGCATTGCATGGGGAACAATCTGGGAGTAGCCTACGATTCCAGTTTACTCCATTAATGTTTGTAAAACAGCCCCAATTTATCGCCAAAATTAACATATCAACAACATGACAACATCGGTAGGATATGTATGGTCTCGACTTGAGTTGCACACCTCTTTCAGTTCCAAAATGAATCCACCCAGTACCATGACTCATGCCGCTATGACAGCAATGAGCAAGGCCACACCATAGTCGCACACTATTCTTAAGTTGATTTAGACAGAAGGTGCAATGTTTTTCAATCCCTCTGTAAACCCAATTAGGCATGTATTTAACATAATTATGTTTGGTTATGCATAAACATTATTGTGGCCTCTTAAATGAGCAATATAATCAAATTATAATTTTCAAACAATGCAGAAGATTTGCATGAAAATGTTTTCAAAACATGTCACAAAACACTTATGTTGAATGATTGCTTAAAAATGTGTGTACATCCTCCCTTTCTCCTGACCAATGACTATATATATATATATATATATATATATATATATATATATATATATATATATATAAGTACAATAAAGTAAAAACTTATATATATATATACATATATATACATATACATATATATATATATATATATATATATATATATATATATATATATATATATATATATATATATATATACATATATATCAAAATGCAAATAAGTTATACTTATTACACATACATTTTTTCCCTGGTCAAAGTGTTAGTGCGTGATAGTAACCCATGTGTACCATGTGAGATGAGTTGCTGGTAAACCCCCTCTACCTGCTGTGCCCTGCAGGGTGTGACATGTGTGCAGATAACCGTAACGGAGAGTGCCCCATGCACGGGCCCCTGCACTCGCTGCGGCGCTTGGTGGGGACAAGCAGTGCAGCGCCGGCCGTGCCGCCCCCAGATGTCCCTGACTGGCTGCGGGACCTGCCCCGTGAGGTGTGCCTCTGCACCAGCACTGTGCCCGGCCTTGGCTACGGCATCTGTGCCGCCCAGCGTATCCCACAGGGCACCTGGATCGGCCCCTTTGCGGGAGTCCCCCTCCTCCTGGATAAGTTGCAGTCAGGAGGGGTGCGGAACACAAGGCACTTATGGGAGGTAAGTTCATGGTTCATGATGATGAAATTAAAATTGTGTAACATCACTCCAGGTACTGTAACAGTACAGATGACCAGGATTGGGTTGTGAAGTTGTGGACACATCCACTGGGTTTTGTCTTTAAAGTGTGGCCCCATGATATGGGTACTAGAAATGACCCTGAAGTGTTTCAGTATAGGAATAATGTCATGATGTAAGTGCTGCATACACTGATTGAAAGTGATTCAATGTGTATACAGTTCAAGGGAAAATTCAATGTCCTGTATACTGTAAGTATGAATACCTGCATTAGCATTTGGCGGTATGCTAATGATTTGAATCGGTTTTGTGTGGCAAGTGAAATTGATAGATAACTCCCATGAGGTAGTGGTGATAAAGGTCACTGTTTCCTCAGCTGACCAATGATCATTCTCACCCGTTAACCACATCAACGGATATTTGAGGCTAAGAATTCAGAGCATGGGAGCAGGCAACGATACAGTGTACCTGCCAAAAGAGGTGCCTTTTAAACTAACTGACGCAAATTTGTTTTTTCCCCCCTAACATCCAACACACGAAAATGACAAAGAAATGAAGTGTGATGTTTTTGAATGGCATTTAGTTTGAATGGTGTTCTATCAGTTTGTCGCTTAAATCAATAGTTGATTTATCACTGCCAATTTTTACCGCATTAAATGGTATATATATATATATATACACTACCGTTCAAAAGTTTGGGGTCACTTAGAAATGTCCTTGTTTTTGAAAGAGGCCCCGGTGCACAACTGAGCAAGAGGACAAGTACATTAGCGTGTCTAGTTTGAGAAACAGACGCCTCATAAGTTCTCAACTGGCAGCTTCATTAAATACTACCCACAAAACACCAGTCTCAACGTAAACAGTGAAGAGGCTACTCTGGGATGCTGGCCTTCTAGGCAGAGTTGCAAAGAAAAAGCGATATCTCAGACTGGCCAATAAAAATAAAAGATTAAGGTGGGCAAAAGAACACAGACACTGGACAGAGGAACTCTGCCTAGAAGGCCAGCATCCCGGAGTCGCCTCTTCACTGTTGACATTGAGACTGGTGTTTTGCGGGTACTATTTGATGAAGCTGCCAGTTGAGGACTTATGAGGCGTCTGTTTCTCAAACTGGACACTCTAATGTACTTGTCCTGTTGCTCAGTTGTGCACTGTGGCCTCCCACTTCTCTTTCTATTCTGGTTAGAGCCAGTTTGCACTATTCTGTGAAGGGAGAAGTACACAGCATTGTACGAGCTCTTCAGTTTCTTGGCAATTTCTCGCATGGAATAGCCTTCATTTCTCAGAACAAGAATAGACGAGTTTCAGAAGAAAGTTCTTTGTTTCTGGCCATTTTGAGCCTGTAATCAAACCCACAAATGCGGATGCCCCAGATACTCAACTAGTATAATGAAGACCAGTTTTATTGCTTCTTTAATCACAACAACAAGTTTTCAGCTGTGCTAACATATTTGCAATGTGGTTTTATAATGATCAATCAGCCTTTTAAAGTTATAAACTCGGATTAGTTAACACAACGTGCCATTGGAACACAGGAGTGATGGTTGCAGAAAAGCGGCCTCTGTACGCCTATGTAGATATTCCATTAAAAATCAGCCGTTTCCAGCTACAGTAGGCATTTACAACATTAACAATGTCTTCACTGTATTTCTGATCAATTTGATGTTATTTTAATGGACAAAAAATGTGATTTTCTTTCAAAAACAAGGACATTTCTAAGTGACCCCAAACTTTTGAACGGTAGTGTATGTAGTGTATATCTGTGCAGAAATATGATCTCAAGAAACAGTCTTCGGAGTTCACATATGATGTGGGGGGTGTATAATTAAAGAACATTGTGGTATTTGGCCGTCATGGCTCTTCACCCACAAACTGGCTGTTGTAAAGGCCCCTGAGGCAGGATAGAACACTATTACTGCTTATATATGTATTGTGTGACAGAGCTTTAAACACTGGCTCTGCCAGAGAGGACTGTAAAAATTCCAATAGATTAAACAGATCTGAGGTGGGTGGAGGGAGGGAAAACTCAGAAAGAGAATCCAATATTCCAATCCACCCTCGGCTGCAGGGCCTCTGTCTTCACGAAACGCAGTAAGTGTTAAACTCTCCAATCATTATTGATAAAAAGAAAAACAGGCACCGATATACTCTCCTCAATACCTGCTCTGTGTTGTCTACTCTACACTTTTCAAGTGTCCAGTCAAGCAGCTTGATGCCAATGTCCAATAAGCATATTCTTCTCTGCAATAAAATGGGATAGCATGGATTTTAGAACTATTCTCTGGAAGTCTGTCGCAATTACTTTGGGGAAGATGGGATGACTCTTTTTTTTTTAGACCCAGACTTAGCCTATTCATAAACTTAAAAGCATTGTCGATGGAGAATCTCCAATGAACATGTTTTTAGGTCTGGGAATAGAAAAGCAGCCCTGTAAATTCTGGAGGGTGATGTCATCATGAGTTGGAATATGGCAGGATTAAGGTCTCTTATGAACTAATTATTATGTTGTATCATCTATAGGTTCATCTATATGTTCAGGGTACCCTACACAGCCCAGATTGAAATGCAGCATTTGGCCTGTTCAATGAATAGGGCCATACAGTTTTAACATAGGCTTAACTTTGCAGTCGGTTTTTGTTTATATTTTAATGGATGTCATGTAAAAAAAAATATCTATATATGATTGAGAGGTATGCATAATAACAACAACGGTGTTGCCGCTGTTTATTTGTTTGGTTCTGTGGAAAATGTAGGCCCACCTTTGGCCATAGATTCTGTGGTTGACACATAGTGATTGTGGTTGTGCACCATTCCTATTAGACACTCAGGAATTGAGTGACCTAATTTGACGGAACAGTAAGTTCCGGACAGACTGCCGGCATTTGACTTTCCCACAGTGTTCCCACTGGACGTGTAGCATGGTCTTGTGTTAAGACTGTCCACTCTGACGCTGGAATGTCCAGGGTTCAAGAAGGTCCCATGTGCTTGCCATAGTACATAAAGAAATAACATCTCATAACGGGATAAGAATGAAGGGATATAACTTATGCAACAACAACTACAGTATAGACATACACAAGCCATCTCCTCAAAAGGAGAAAAGAATGTGAAGAATGTTGTGTATTGAGATTAAAATGAATCACCGTAGACGTGATTTAATGTGGCAAACATATTAAAACAAAACGGGCACATGTGTTGGCAATGTAGAGGACACGAGATCAAGTACCAGTAAGGACTTGTGAGTGAGGAAGCTATACTGCTAAGTAACTCAGTGGTGTTTGTTACAGTGGTGCCATGACCACAGTTGTGCTCACCTCAATGGCTGGGGTCACTGTGGTGTGAGTTTAGAGGGGGGGGAGTGTAACAGAGGTAAGTTTGTGCCTTAAACTCACTCTACTGCTTGAAAGGTTGCCAATGGTGCTGCCAGATGAGTGCCTTTTCAGTGGTGCAACTGGTTACTACATTGTCAAGCAGCGTGTTCTTGTGTGTTGGCCAGGCAGAGGACACAAGATCAAGTACCAGTAAGGACTTGTGAGCAAGGAAGCTGTACTGCTAAGTAGCACAGTGATGTGGCCCATGGCTGGGCCTTTTAGTTGCCTATCTTCATGAGACTCAGATTCAGACTTATATGACATCATTCCTTGAAACTGCACCAGCGGGTGTTCTTGGGGAATAATATGCTGCTTAGGCCACAGGCCAGGATAATTATTTGTATTTTGCATGAGCCAGTGTGGAGGTGACATGTTTAACATTGGTTCACTGACTCAGAAAGCTACATAATTTGTAATTTAAGTTATTTTATGGTCCATTTCCCCTCTGATTCCTGGCCTCCTTTGTGTGAGAAAGCATATCTACACTCTTAGAAAAAAGGGTTCCAAAAGGGTTCTTTGGCATTCCCCACAGGTAGAAACCTTTTGGGTTTCATGTAGAACCCTCTGTCTATTATCTAAACATTGGCTGATTGAATGGATAATTATTATGCCCTGATTTATTTTATAGTTGTAAAATGTGAGTGCTGAAACAGTTTCAAGTGAGCATTTTTATGTTTTTAGTCTGTATGTCATACAGCAGACAATCTTTCTTGGTTGGGTTTTTAAAGGTCCAGTGTAGCTGTTTTTCTCTCAATATCAAATCATTTCTAGGTAACAATTAAGTATCTTACTGTGTCAATTCAAATTGTCAAAAAGAAACAAGAATAGCTTCTAAGCAAAGAGCAATTTCTCAAGCAAGAATTTAGCTCGTACTGTATAGGAGGGGTCTGAGTAGGGAGGGGAAAACTGAAAAGTAGCTGTTAATTGCAGAGAGGTTTGGAAATATCTTTCTTATTGGTCTATTAACTAATTTAAATTTGGTGAGGCAGGCCAAAACTCAATCCCACCAAAACAGTCTGAAATTTCATGCAGTCTTTTCAAACAATTCTGACACTAAATGGACATTATCATAATTTTCACAATTTCATAGTATTATTCCAACCTCATAGTGTGGAAATATATATATAAAACACAAGAAATGTCACATTTATGACTGCACTGGGACTTTAATGATTTATTAAAATTAAGATTAAAATCACTTTATTGGTCATTTGCCCACTTGAGCCAACTGAAATCTATGGTTTCCTAATCCAACATTTAGAAACTGTTTCACCATAAAGTTGGTAAAATTCAAACATTTTCATACTTATCTGTTACATCATACCATACTATAGCAGGTAGCTGACTTGATGTCAGTGTTTTGATTCACTTTTACAGCGTATGTATCAGTGGAGACTGGTGGGAGGAGATATAGGAGGACGGGCTCATTGTAATTGCTGGAATGAAATTAATGAAACATAGTATTATATTAATGAAACATGAAACCTGTATTTGATACTGTTCCATTGATTCCATTCCAGCCTTTACAATCAGCACATCCTCCAATAGCTCCTCCCACCAGCCTCCTCTGGTATGTATATGAGCTATACAGTGCCTTCAGAAAGTATTCAGACCCCTTGACTTTTTCCACATTTTGTTACGTTACAGCCTTGATTCAATTGTTTTTTTTTTACCTCATCAATCTACACACAATACCCAATAATGACAAAGCAAAAATAGTTTTTTAGAAAGTAAAAAGTGGAATTATTACATTTACATAAGTATTCAGACCCTTTACTCAGTACTTTGTTGAAGCACCATTGTCCGAGATTACTGCATTGAGTCTTTACATTTTTTAAAATTAATTTTAAAAAAAATGGAATATTCGAAACCTACAATATACTTGCAGTGAAGCCGCTCAACAACTACATCACACCAGTCATCCAACAGATTCCCATTCAGAGCGACACAGAGAAGCATCCAGGGTCAATGCCCTGCTCAAGGGCACAAATCGGCACACAATACCCCATAATGACAAAGTAAGAAAAGGTTTTACATTTTTTTTTGCACATTTCTTAAAAATAAAAACAGAAATACCTTATTTACATAAGTTTTCAGACCATTTGCTATGAGACTCGAAATTGAGCTCAAGTGCATCCTGTTTCCATTGATCATCCTTGAGATGTTTCTACAACTTGATTGGAGTCCACCTGTGGTAAATTCAATTGATTGGATTTGGAAAGGCACACACCTGTCTATATAAGGTGCATGTCAGAGCAAAAACCAAGCCATGAGGTCGAAGAAATTGTCCGTAGAGCTCCGAGACAGGATTGTGTCGAGGCACAGATCTGGGGAAGGCTACCAAAACATTTCTGCAGCATTGAAGGTCCCCAAGAACACAGTGGCCTCCATAATTCTTAAATGGAAGAAGTTTGAAGCCACCAAGACTCTTCCTTCGACCTGGCCACCTGGCAAAACTGAGCAATCTGGGGAGAATGGCCTTGGTCAGGGAGGTGACCATGGTCACTCTGTCAGAGCTCGAGAGTTCCTCTGAAGAGATTAGAGAACCTTCCAGAAGGACAACCATCTTTTCTGCACTCCACCAGTCAGGCCTTTAAAGTAGAGTGGCCAGACAGAAGCCACTCCTCAGTAAAAGGCACATGACAGCTCTCTTGGAGTTTGCCAAAAGACACCTAAAGACTCTCAGACCATGAAAAACAAGATTTTCTGGTGTAATGAAACCATGATTGAACTCTTTGGCCTGAATATCAAGCGTCAAGTCTGGAGGAAACCTGGCACAATCCCTACGGTGAAGCATGGTGGTGGCACAATCATGCTGTGGGGGTGTTTTTCAGCAGCAGGGACTGGGAGACTAGTCAGGATCGAGGCAAAGATTAATGGAGAAAGCCTGCTCCTGAGGGCTCAGATTCACCTTCCAACAGGACAACAACTCTAAGCACACAGCCAAGACTTTTTACTTAACACTTATTTTTTCTTAACTTCTTATTAAAGCATTGTTGGTTAAGGGCTTGTGTGTAAGCATTTCAATGTAAGGTCTACCTACACCTGTTGTATTCTGCGCATGTGACGAATAACATCCGATTTGATTGATTTGACAACGCAGGAGTGGCTTCGGGACAAGTCTCTGAATGTTCTTGACTGGCACAGCCAGAGCCCAGACTTGAACCCGATCGAACATCTCTGGAGAGACCTGAAAATAGCGGTGCAGCAACGCTCTCCATCCAACCTGACAGAGCTTGAGAGGATCTGCAGAGAAGAATGGGAGAAACTCCCCAAATAGAGGTGTGCCAAGCTTGTAGCGTCATACCCAAGAAGACTCAATGCTAAACAAGGGTGTCCGCTGTCACCATATCTATTCGTTATGGCCATCGAAATGCTAGCTGTTAAAATCAGATCCAATAACAACATTAAAGGATTACAAACACAAGGCTTAAAAACAAAGGTGTCCATGTATGCCGATGACTCAAGTTTAATATTAAGTCCGCAAGCTAGATCCCTGCAATGTCTCATTGAAGATCTCTGGACTAAAACCTAATTATGACTAGTGTACAATTTTACGTATTGGATCTTTAAAAAATACAATTTAATTACCCTGCAGTTTACCTATAAAATGGGCTGATGGTGAAGTAGACATATTCGGTATTCATATCACAAAATACAGTATATACAGTGGGGCAAAAAAGTATTTAGTCAGCCACCAATTGTGCAAGTTCTCCCACTGAGAGGTGAGAGGCCTGTAATTTTCATCATAGGTACACTTGAACTATGACAGACAAAATGAGAAAAGAAATCCAGAAAATCACATTGTAGGATTTTTTATGAATTTATTTGCAAATATGGTGGAAAATAAGTATTTGGTCAATAACAAAAGTTTACCTCAATACTTTGTTATATACCATTTGTTGGCAATGACAGAGGTCAAACGTTTTCTGTAAGTCTTCACAAGGTTTTCACACACTGTTGCTGGTATTTTGGCCCATTCCTCCATGCAGATCTCCTCTAGAGCAGTGATGTTTTGGGGCTGTTGCTGGGCAACACGGATTTTAAACTCCCTTCAAAGATTTTCTATGGGGTTGAGATCTGGAGACTGGCTAGGCCACTCCAGGACCTTGAAATGCTTCTTACGAAGCCACTCCTTTGTTGCCCGGGCGGTGTGTTTGGGATCATTGTCATGCTGAAAAACCCAGCCACGTTTCATCTTCAATGCCTTTGCTGATGGAAGGAGGTTTTCACTCAAAATCTCACGATACATGGCCCCATTCATTCTTTCCTTTACACGGATCAGTTGTCCTGGTCCCTTTGCAGAAAAACAGCCCCAAAGCATGATGTTTCCACCCTCATGCTTTACAGTAGCTATGGTGTTCTTTGGATGCAACTCAGCATTCTTTGTCCTCCAAACACGACGAGTTGAGTTTTTACCAAAAAAGTTATATTTTGGTTTGATCTGCCCATATGACATTCTCCCAATCTTCTTCTGGATCATCCAAATGCTCTCTAGCAAACTTCAGACGGGCCTGGACATGTACTGGCTTAAGCAGGGGGACACGTCTGGCACTGCAGGATTTGAGTCCCAGTCTTCCCAGCCTGGTGCAGGTCTACAATTTTGTTTCTGGTGTCCTTTGACAGCTCTTTGGTCTTGGCCATAGTGGAGTTTGGAGTGTGACTGTTTGAGGTTGTGGACAGGTGTCTTTTATACTGATAACAAGTTCAAACAGGTGGTGACCAAAGACCAAATACTTATTTTCCACCATAATTTGCAAATAAATTCATTAAAAATCCTACAATGTGATTTTCTGGATATTTGCACCTATGATGAAAATTACAGGCCTCTCTCATCTTTTTAAGTGGGAGAACTTGCACAATTGGTGGCTGACTAAATACTTTTTTGCCCCACTGTAAATATGCTCTCCACAATGAATTTCAATAGAAAACTATAGATAGACAAGATCCTGCAACCATGGAGAGGTAAATACCTGTCTATTTATGGAAAACGCTGATTAACTCCTTAGTCATATCTTAGTTTTCTCACTTACTTATGGCATTGCCTACTTCTGATGATTAGTTTTCAAATCACATGAGCAAAAAATATTTAGCTTTAACTGGGACGCTAAACCGGGCAAAATAAAACGTACCTATCTATATAATGAATATGAATTGGGTTGGGTTGAGATTATTAAATATAAAAGCACTAAACCTCTCTCTAAAAGCTTCACTCATTCAAAAGTTACATTTGAACCCTAAATGGTTCTCAAGTAGATTACTAAATAAAGCTCATCCATTGTTTAAAAATGTAATTTTTGCCTTTGTGCAGATTGCCATGTCTCATTTTTGATTAATTGAAAGTGATACTTTTTTCAAACTATTTCTCTTTTTCAAACAAGCATGGCTACAATTTCAATTTCCTCCCCCTGAAATGACAGAACAAATATTACAACAAATAAAATGGCTGAACTCAAATGTGCTGGTTGATAAAATACCTGTATTTATGAGAATGATGTTTGAAAATTGTATTTTGTCCTTCGTGGAGTTATCAGAATTGTACGGGAAGGTCTGCTCAATCCAAGAGTACAACCAACTGATTACAGCATTACCCCAAAAATGGAGGAGGCAGGCGGCAGCGGGAGGAAGTAGGGAACTGGTCTGTCTGCCCAATATAAAGGATCAAAACTGGCGGAGGAATACAAATAGCATAAATAGGAAAGTATGCCAGTTTCATTTGAGGACCAGGATGTTGACAACTGTGCCATACAGATTGCAAAATTAGCGGGAAAGAGATTTTTGATGTACCGATTCCATGGTACAAGGTGTATGAGTTGATGTATAAAACAACGCAAGATTTAGGACTTTGTGCTTTTCAGCTAAAATGATTATATAGAATTCTTGCCACCAACAAAATGTTGAATATTTTGGGCATAAAGTCATCAAAGCTCTGCAGATTTTGTTGTGAGGATACAGAATCAATTGACCATTTATTTTGGTATTGCGCTCAGGTAGCCTGTTTCTGGTCTCAGGTTCAGGAATGGCAAAAAATGCATAACATTGATCTAAAATTGACCCTAGAAATAGTACTGTTAGGAGATCTGGAGAGACCGGGTCAGTCAATGACTAATATACTAATAGTCTTAGTAAAGTATGTATCTTCAACTCGCAATCTGTAGATTCTATTCGATTAGATAGATTGAAATTGTACATTAAACATCACAGCATAGTTGAAAGGTATGTGTTGCGTAGAAACCCGAAGTGGGTGGCCAGCAGAGATAGATGGGATGGGCTGAGCAAAGCTGAGATTTGGGATGTGGAATTGGAGACAAGTGGGAGTGGAGTTGCTGTGTGGGAGATAGAATGATGGTCAAAGATAAAAGTAAAAAAAATAAAATTAAGTATATTTGAATGACACTGAGGGGCAGCGTTTTTACAACTAATGCCGGTTTGCCTGAGGCTGATGCCATGCAGGTGTTTGTACACATGCATATACACACACTCTCATTCAAATAAACACGTACAAGAACACAGATATACATGTAATAGTGCCAGACATGCACAAAAACATATACAGTTGGCATTGCTGTTATGATTTTAGTTGTCCTTGATGTCCTTTGTTTTAAATGTATTATTTTGTTTTATAATTTTTTTGCATTGTTGTTTGCTGTTTTCTTCTGTCTTTTCCTTTTTTCTCTTTAGTTCATTCTCTTGGTTGTTAGTGTAGTGGGGGGTTCTTGGGGGTGGAGAATGGAATTAATTGTATTTTTTATTTTTCTTCTGGTAGGGGGGGTGGGCTGTAGGAGGGGTCACGAATGGTTGAGGGACAGCTATTGGGAAACTGTGGGGGGGGATCTTGGAGGGTTCGGGTTCACGTTTTTCAGCCTGGTGGTAGATCGGTCAACTTGCCCTTGAGCAGGGCATTGACCCTGGATGCTTCTGTGTGTCGCTCTGAATGGGAATCTGTTGGATGACTGGTGTGATGTAGTTGTTGAGTGGCTTCACTGCAAGTATATTGTATGTTTCGAATATTCAATAAATATATATTATTATTTTTATTTAAAAAATAAGATTCAATGCTGTAATCGCTGCCAAAGGTGCTTCAACAAAGTACTGAATAAAGGGTCTGAATACTTATGTAAATGTAATAATTCCGTTTTTTATTTGTAATAAATTAGCAAACTTTTTCTACATTTTGTTGTCTTACAGCCTGAATTTAAAATTCATTCAATTTAGATTTTTTTTGTCACTGGCCCCATAATATCAAAGTGGAATTATGTAAAGTACCAGTCAAAAGTTTGGACACACTTACTCATTCAAGGGTTTTGATTTATTTTATTTATTTTCTACAATGTTGAATAATTGTTAAGACATCAAAACTATGAAATAACACATATTTAACCACGTAGTAACCAAAAAAGTGTTAAGCAAATCAAAATATATTTTATATTTTAGATTCTTCAAAGTAGCCACCCTTTGCCTTGAAGACAGCGTTGCACACTCTTGGCATTCTCTCAACCAGCTTCACCTGGAATGCTTTTCCAACAGTCTTGAAGGAGTTCCCACATATGCTGAGCACTTGTTGGCTGCTTTTCCTTCACTCTGCGGTCCAACTCATCCCAAACCATCTCAATTGGATTGAGGTCAGGTAATTGTGGAGGCCAGGTCATCTGATGCAGCACTCCATCCCTCTCCTTCTTGGTCAAAAAAACAAATGATAGTCCCACTAAAAGCAAACCAGATGGGATGGCGTTTCGCTGCAGAATGCTGTGGTAGCCATGCTGGTTAAGTGTACCTTGAATTCTAAATAAATCACTGACAGTGTCACCAGCAAAGCACCCCCACTCCATCACACCCATCCTCCATGCTTCAAGGTGGGAACCACACATGTGGAGATCATCCTTTCACCTACTCTGCGTCTCACAAAGACACGGCGGTTGGAACAAGAAATCTGGAATTTGGACCCGTCAGAACAAAGGACAGATTTCCACCGGTCTAATGTCCATTGCTCGTGTTTCTTGGGCCAAGCAAGTCTCTTCTTCTTATTGGTGTCCTTTAGTAGTGGTTTCTTTGCAGCAATTTGACCATGAAGGCCTCCTCTGAACAGTTGATGCTGAGATGTGTCTGTTACTTGAAGTCTGTGAAGCATTTATTTGGGCTGCAATTTCTGAGGCTGGTAACTCTGATGAACTTATCCTCTGCAGCAGAGGTAACTCTGTGTCTTCCTTTCCTGTGGCGGTCCTCATGAGAGCCAGTTTCATCCTAGTGCTTGATGGTTTTTGCCACTGCCCTTGAAGAAAGTTTCAAAGTTCTTGAAACTTTCCGGATTGACTGACCTTCATGTCTTATAGAAATGATGGACTGTCATTTGTCTTTGCTTATTTGAGAATCTTTGCTTATTTGAGCTGTTCTTGCCATAATATGGACTTGTTCTTTTACAGTAGGGCTATTTTCTGTATACCACCCCTACCTTGTCACAACACAACTTATTGGCACAAACGCATTAAGAAGGAAATAAATTCCACAAATTAACTTTTAACTAGGCACACCTGTTAATTGAAATGCATTCCAGGTGACTACCTCATGACACTGATTGAGAGAATGCCAAGAGAGCACAAAGCTGTCATCAATGCGTGGCTACTTTGAAGAATCTGAAATATAACATTGTTTTACACTTTTTTTACACTTTTTTGGTTACTACATGATTCCATATGTGTTATTTCACAGTTGTATGTCTTCACTATTATTCTACAATGTAGGAAATAGTAAAAACATAGAAAAACCCTAGAATGAGTAGGTGTGTCCAAACTTTTTTCTGGTACTGTGTGTATTTTTTTAATGAAAAATAATGAAAAAGTGAAATGTCTTGTCAGTAAGTATTCAGTCCCTCTGTTCTGGCAAGCCTAAATAAATTCAGGAGTAAAAATGTGCTTAACAAGTCACATAAGTTCCATGGAGTCTGTGTGAAATAATAGTGTTTAACATGATTTTTGAATGACTACCTCATCTCTGTACCCCACACAAGCAATTATCTGTAAGGTCCCTCAGTCGACTAGTGAATTTCAACCACAAAGAGCAGGGAGGTTTTCAAATGCCTCGTGAGGCGTACATTACTGATCAATTAGAATGAATACAATCAGTAGTTTGGTATACTATAGGTAGTCAATGTATGGCATTGTTGCAATCTGTGTCTGTGTCCTCTGATCACATTCAGGGCAATGAGCTGGAATAACAAGTAGTGGAGATTAAGAGAACTGATAAATTACTGAACTTACATTGATTTGCTGTAAAAGTGGACCAACAGTCATTGATTGCGTCTCAGCACCAGTTTTCCACTTCTTTTGGAAAAGGCCTGTGCTAGGTAGATTATGGAAGGTTTTGAGGAAAGGTAAACAGATCCACTGCATTCACCTTCAGTAAACCTAACATTTTAAATTATAATCATACAGTATCACTGAGAAGACTGCTTTTACTTAGCAGCCAGTGTGAAAGCCATGTAACAACTTAGGTTCAAATAATATTTGCCATCACCAAGAGAGAGCAATGAAGCATGAAGAAATATCTAAAGCCTAATCACTGATAGCCCTATATGAAACATTAAAACGTATTATCATGTAATGTCCAAAGCCATTTATATTCCACTGCACTTACAGTCTCAACCAGGGGTTTAGTAAGGCGTTGATATATATTTTTTTGTGACATTTTAAAGCTGCCACAATATGTGTATTGTACTGTAGCTACCTACCTCTGCGGAATCTATTTGTGGCATATGTTAATTGTGATAGTCACCCCGAAAAGTCCTTAACCCTAATTCAACAGGCGTTTTCTCTGGGTGAGGGCATGATGACAGATTTCAGTTGGGTCTGCCTTTATACCTCTGCCATTAATTACATTGAGTGAGCTTAAAGAGATCTCCCGGGAACTTTTGTATACTTTTTTTGCCAGTAGTTCTAAAATTAGCCCTCATGAGCCAAAAGTGGTCCCCGAAAATTGCGTACTATATGCACCACGTGCTTACTCGCTCTCTCTCGCTGCTGTGTGTACATTTGCATGAAGTTTCCACTGAGCCGTTAGGCCTGCCCTGCAACCTCATTGGATAATGCTGGGCAGGCCTGGGCCAGCCTTCTTTTTTCACTGTGCAACCTCATTGGACCTGATCACATGATAGTGCCTTCATTGGAAAAAACAAATGTCATGCATGTAGCTCTCTCATGCACTCACTCACTCCCTCAAGACAGCCATAGAGGAAGGTTACTTCAGTCATAATTGTGCGAAAAAACTTGGATGCTATTGATACTTATGATGTCAGGCCCAAGAAGAGAAAACTAGATCTAGATGTCGAATGGCAGGGCCGCTCATGAAAGACAAAGGCAGAAGGCAAAATAATAGATATTGGATGCTTTTCCGAGATGGCCTCAAGGAAGAGAAACACTGTTGCCTCATCCAGTGTTGGACATCCATAAAAGTAATCTTCGGGCGAAAGGTAAGAGACTAAGCTTTAGCATTAGAAACCATGTTGATATTTTATTCAGTTAGAAGCCTATTTTGAGTGTTTTTGTAAAGAGGAACTATTCTGTGTCTCAGTTAACTAGGCTAGCCAACAGTCTCTCTGTGTCATAGTATACTTTAAAATGTATCGTAGCAAGCTAGCTAGCTAACATGGTCAATGCATATTAGGGAACATCATACTGTCTGTCTAGCTAACTAAAACACATTTCAAAACATGAAATCACTCTACTAATGTATGTTGTGTATTGTTGTAGATGCATCGAATCTCTTGTTGACTGGCTAGAAGGGTGGACATTGTTGTTGTTTGGAGCTACCAGTGTCTAGCTAGCAGGCTAAGTGGCTAGGCTATGTTTACAACTGGTTGTCTGTAACTATATGAAACAGTATATTTCGGTGCTAGCTATATTGTTATTATTAGGCTATACGATAGAGAATGATAGAGGTCTCTAGTGGCCAAAAGGCTGTTTTAGCATGGGCAGCGCCATTGATGGCTTCCACCATTTTAATGTAATCAACTGGGTGGGGCTTCCAACTTCATTGGCTGAATCCTCCTGATGACTCATGTCCATCCGGGTCATCAGGAGGGATCTGCCAATAGTGAAGAAGAAAATATACTTCTTAAAAATTGAGATTCCCTCAATGGCACAGCCCTGTCAGAGACTCTATAATGGTACATATACAAAGATGAGTCCTCTATCATTCTCTATGGGGGAATACCTAGTACCTTTTTCACTCTCTGCAGCTCGATTTCATATTTTGATCTGCTGCCCAGTTGAAGCCAAGCCCCTGATGCAGTGTCAGTGTGTTAGTTTGACATTTTAGTATCCTTTGTAAGTAATGTGGTCATTTTCCAGACAAGAATTACTGATAGAAGAACAAGGAATAGCAGAGCTGGTTTCAGACATGCCAGATGATCAAACATGCAAGAGGCTCTTGGCGACAGGTAAGGTTTGATTTGGACTAGCTGTCATTTGTTGATGGAATTATTTGTATAATAACTATTATTATTTGTGTCATATATGATAAGATTTACAAGCCAAGCTTCATCATGTTCTGGCCATTTAACCTGTTGTGTTTTCTATTTGAAGAATGAGCAAGATGAGTATTGCTGATGAGGATGATGGCAGTTTGAATGAGGATGAGATCAATGACATTCACAACAGCATGTAAATGTAACTGTGCTCTGCCCCCTGTAATGTAGCTACAGTTTTGTGTAAAACTAGAATACTGTGAGAATCATCACATAAGCATGCATGTAGGTCATGTGATGAATTGGCACCAACACTCTTATGGTCTGTAAGGAATATGTCTCTCTGGTTTCTGCCCTGTGGAATAAGAAGTAGGATGGCGGCTAGGACGATGGTTCCAGCAGTTTACAAACAATAGGTCTGACCCATCAGGGAGTGTACCTGTTAGGCCAAACATGATGTTTGTAAATGGCTGGAACCATCTCCTTAGACGACCTGTTATTCCATACCGAGAATTTGCAGTTGTACATATTACAATACAGTGTAGCCTATTGTCAGCTGATGCAGAGCCACTTTTAAATAATAGCTGTCTCTAATTGAGTTTATGTGATGACTCATCATCGATTCTGTAGAAGTGACAGCAGGGTAGCGTTTACTTGACTCATCTATGACTTCAGCATTGTATGGTTTTAAAGTGACTGATCATATCACACAAACGTCAAATCCACTAACACACTCCTAGCCAAATCTACTTAAGGTTTCACATGAGCAAAGGACCAGGTTTGAGAACAAAACCAGAATATCTACATGTTTACATGTTGGTAAACCAGGTGCACAGCTTTATGTTCATGGCTGTCACTGTGTGCAAATTCCCACTCTTAGTGTCATAAAGTTTTGAAAGGCTCTGCACAAATGAATGTGTTTTGTTTGACATGTAACCCATTTCTGTATGCTAAAGACTTTTTGTATGTGCAGGAGATGGACATCAGCAGGCCCATATCCACCACACCTTGACCTTCCTGCGGCCTTGGCAATTCCCTTACCACACTGGAGTTGCAATAACCAAGCAAGAAACATGTTACTATTCACACAGACTACTACTATTCTTTTTCTGGAACTTTATTTTCAAAAAACAACCAGTGGACTTCTGAACTTTACAAATAACTAATAAATTCACACATAAACAAATGTCAACATGGATTTTCATAAGACACCTAGACCTACCTATAAAGCTATGGCTGCAGTAAGCTCTAATAACCTTGTAAATTATTTATACACATTTTTAAAGGCCAATCATATGATTATGGCTTGCTTCCTATAAGAAAACACACAACACATTATTCTTATACAATTCCTGTGTTTCTTACATATGTGACAATATATACTACCACCGTGTAGTTCTGTATTTTGTGTATGAATGTGGCCTACTTCATATAAGACAACACTTATCTTAGTTACATGTTTCCGCAGTACCCATATAAGAATACTTTTGATTCATAGAGACCCTTTCGAAAGTACCATGCGTGGCACAGTTATACAGGTGTAATAGGATGGGCTATTGTGCTAGAAAATGTTTAATAGGTTACTGGAATTATATTGAATATTGTTTATTAATGCTATCAAATATCCCTGCATTAGAGTGGGAAAGAGAGTTATGTTCAGAAGTGATGCATTTTTATAATGAATTAGTCCTATGAAATATCCATTGAAATTTTGCATGCTGAGCGCTATTGCAAATGCACCTCGTACCTCGTATCATTTGCTCCCTCATTCTCTCGGGTCCTCGGCCCTAGAGCATCTATTCCAGCCCTCGCTGCTCGACTTGGACCCCGGGCAGCTCGAGTCTGGCCCTGGGGTACACGCACCTTGTGTCCTTGTCCTCCTCTCATCCGTGGACCATGTCCTCTCCCTCGGCTAGTCTGATGACGAGCAACACATTGTATACGTTGATTGTCAATATGGGAAGCTCCTAATAGTCTTGTGGTTTTTAGATTTCATATGTTAATGGTAAGTAATAAAAAGTAATTACTGAAGTTATGAATGGGTACTGCTAATCCTGTAGCTTTATTAGTATAACATTTTCATTAGCTACATATCCACTATATGGAGTACTATAAAGTATAGCTAGCTATAGCCAGAGCCTTTTATTTCCTGTTTCAAAATACATGGCTCAATATATGGCTCTAGCTGTAACTAACAAACTAGCCTAGCTCGACTAACAACCGGCGATGTTGTCATAAAATACATCAGTTTGTAAATCTGTGTTCATAAAAACACTGTCTATAGCTTGTATACCTTGCCTCTTCAGCTGACATGTTGAAAATATTTACACAATCCATGCGACAACTCTATTAGCTAACTACTGTCTGCCTCTCGTCAATGTGCATTTTGCTAACTGTCACTCAAATGACAAGGGGCTGAAGCTCATTGGCTAGGGGGCTGGCCCCCGTGTGCCAAGCTTGCATTATGTCACCAAAATCTGTGTAGATTCCCTGAATAGGGACAATGGTGCCACACAGCTTCCAGAAAACAGTCGCTTTCAAACACATTGACACATCCAGCCCAAAGTGGGAGTTTAAAAAAATACTGACAAATTCGCCAAAGTTCCGGAACGTCTCTTTAATCGTCTCTGTTACTAACACTGGCTCCAGAAAAGTTTATTTAGATGTATCATCATCCTTTGGTAATAATGCTAAATGGTAATTATTGCTAACTGGTAATTATTGAATGAGTGGTTTGGCCTTGAACTGCACACAATACAATGAACTGAAACTGAGCATGTTCACTTTACGTGTGTTCACACCATTGAACCGATACAGTGAGGCTCGAGGATCTCATTTGAAGAATCCATCATATGGAGCATAACTGATCCACGTAACCCATTTACATGCCAGCATCGCTTGGGACATGGCCGTTAAGTGTTTCGGCAGATAAGATGGTGGTGGTGGTGGTGGGTAATCCTGCCTGCTTGGGGTCTGTGCTATCCCTGAGTGGGCCGGGTGGGACTCTCCCCAGCTCCCAGCCTCCGTCTAATGGCTTTGGAGGCTGATTTACTTGATGTAATAAGGCCAGGAGGTCAAACGACTATCAGGCAGCCTTTGGGGTTGCTCCTCCAGCCAGGCATCAACACACAGCTGTTCCAGGACGATTTACAGCCCGGACAGTGACAGGGCCCAATCAGCGCGCCGTAAATGTCGGCCCAGGGAGATTGAGCAGTAACTAAAGCAGTGACAGGACACTGGGAGACAGATCAATGGCTGAGGGGCTACTGAGAACTAACTGTAAGCCACAGCACCTTCTTACCGGACCCAGGAAAAGGAAACATGAGGACCATAAATGGGTGTTATATGTTCTTGGATAAGTTTTTGATATCTGACACATTATTGGATTTCTGACTTCCTCTTCTTAACATTTACTGTATGTAATTTCCCCTCCTCAATGCTCAAGTACTACTAGAGTATAGTACTTCTAGTTACAAAGAAATCATTATTATGTTTTCTTTTCTGCAGTTAAAATCAGTTCTGTGTGGCGCCAGGAGAATTCAACATTTACTGACACGGGTCATTCCACTAAATGAGTGCCTTTTGATATTTTAAGTAGAAATGGAGAATTTAATAAATTAGATTTTGAATAAGAAAAAAGGCTTTCTAAAGTGCCAAAATTCTTCGTTTTGACATGTCCCTCCGCTAACCCTGTGTCACTTCTAGGAAGATTTTAACCCACTTCATCCCCAAACTTCTCTAGGTTTCACCATCATTGTCAACCCCTAGTTATTTTGTTGATTTGACAAAGTAATTTCTGAAGATTCTTTTTTTATATAATTTCATTAGTGATTCATTTACGTCTGTCCCTAATTTTAAGGTCAACCCTGTTACGTGAACTGAACTCACTTTTTAATATTGAGAAACTATTCCTTTTTAAATATTATTTTCAAAAGAAACATTTGATCTAATAGTCAATTCATATAGTAAAAGCACGTCAATCCTGTTACCCATAGGCTAGAAATGTTTTAACAATTAAATGTTTTTGTGAAGCTTGTATTCAATTGCCACTCCCTGTTGCACAAAACAACCTTCTATCCCCCTGTCACAAGGGGATTTATGTCTGATTTAAGAAGAAATCGCCAACCCTGTTACTTTATTTGGAACTAAATAGGCAATTTCTATAGTCCTTTTTAGATACCATGAAGATTTTTGTTAGTTATATTTGAGTTTTATTGTAATTCTGACATCGTTATACCAACACAGGACATACTATGGTATTGACATGGCAAGTTTGAAAATAAAAGAGAGCCGCACACTCTCGGAGCTCAGGTGCAAAAATGTAATTACCAACGTTTCGACAAACAATGGCAAAGTCACAATAATCACAAGAATGGCTTCAGATGTCACCCTCCCTAGGAGAGGGGGTGACCTTGATCATTTATTGTTGAAACGAGAGGCTGCCTGAATCTTTAACTTAAAAACCCTTGCGCCCTTCGGTCTCTACGTAGACTTTCATCTGAAGCCATTCTTGTGATTATTGTGACTTTGCCATTGTAATTGTTTGTAAGCTTGTGTAGTCAAATTAATTTATGATCGTATGCTATCCATTTGTTGTTTGTTTGCTGTTCTTTGTATGACATTTTAATATTTGATAATTAACCAATGATATTAGGCCACTCTTGGCCATGATTACAGGCACCTGTGTCTTCTGACACTACATAAACGAGTCATCCCGCAGTGTTTGTGATCATACCCTGATGAAGACAGCTTGGCTGTCGAAACGTTGGTAATGACATTTTTGCATCTGAGCTCCTAGAGTGTGCGGCTCTCTTTTATTTTCAAGTTTTCTACTCCGCTAGCCAGCACCTCGCCTAAATAGGTGTGCGTTTCTTTTTCTTCTAGATTGACATGGCAAGACCTGGCAGTTATTGTCTGTCTCTTCATCATGGTGTAGGTAAACTTTGTCCTCTTGGCTTTGAAATGATTTGTTTGTTATCTAAACACAGTTGACAGATGGGTGTGAATAGGGTTGCACATTTTGGGGAATATTCAGAGGTGGAAACATTCCGTGGGAATTAACAGGAATATATGGGAATTAACGGGAATATATGGGAATTAATGGACATTTTTGCAAATTAATATTATTCACATTTAAATGTAGATGTTTTTTGCATGGGATATTTTTACCATATCATATGGAGACAGAAACATAAACCTTTTACTTTATCATAAGTAGACATAATCGCAAATTATTAAATCCTTCCAATATAATTTTTTTCAAAAAAGAATTTAGTTACAAATTTAACTTTTAATTAAATGAGTAGACTTCTCACATGGGATGATTTCACTGAACAACAAAAGAAAGGGAATATTGAATGATCCCCAATGATCCATCGCATCTCCCAAAAACGTTTTCAACATCTGTAAAATGATAGTCTAGAAACTAAAGCTTTGGTTGTCTTCCTCTCAGGCTTCCATGTCTTCTCCCTGGACCTCCTCAATGTCCACCTCTTGAACATCAGACTCTGAGAATATCAGACTGGGGCCTCATCTTCACTGTCGCTTTCCAACCTTGTTGAGGATGACTCGTTGTCAGGCTCAAAAAGCCTCAAATTTGCCCGGAGGGCCACCAATTTTTCAACCCTTGTATTGGTCAGCCTGTTGCGTGCTTTGGTGTGTGTGTTCCCAAACAAGGACCAGTTGCGCTCTGAGGTGGCTGATGTTGTTGGGATTTGGAGGAGGATGGAGGCAACAGGGGAAAGAGCCTCAGAACCACAAAGTCCCTTCCACCAGGTGGCTCATGAGATATGTTGGCACGACTGCCATATTTCTATCCGTCCCAAATCCCTTGCTTGGAAGTGTACTTTGCCAGACTGCCAAGAACCTTGCTCTCATCCAGGCCAAGGTGGCGAGACACGGTAGTGATGACACCATAGGCCTTGTTGATCTCTGCACCAGACAGGATGCTCTTGCATACTTGGGGTCCAACATGTACAGGCTTCAGGCAGAAGTATTCACTCTTTTTGATCTATTTCAGCACTGCAGTTTCCTCTGCTTGGAGCAATAGTGAAGTGGGCAGGGCAGTACGAATTTCTTCTCTTACATCTGCAAGCAGAGTCTGAACATCAGACATGATGGCATTTTCTCCCTCAATCTGTGCAATGGCTACTGCTATAGGTTTCAGGAGTTTCAGGCTGCTTACCACTCTCTCCCAGAATACATTGTCCAGGAGGATCCTCTTGATGGTGCTGTCCATATCGGCAGACTGAGATATGTTCATTTCTTGGAGAGACTCCTTCCACTCCAGGAGACTGTCAAACATGATGACAACACCACCCCAACGGGTGTTGCTGGGCAGCTTCAATGTGATGCTCTTAATCTCCTCCCGATGCTTGGTGAGGTAGATTGCTGCTATAACTTGATGACCCTTCACATACCTAACCATTTCCTTTGCTCTCTTGTAGAGTGTATCCATTGTTTTCAGTGCTATGATGTCCTTGAGGAGCATATTCAATGCATGAGCAGCACAGCCAATGGGTGTGATGTGAGGGTAGGACTCCTCCACTTTAGACCAAGCAGCCTTTATGTTCGCAGCATTGTCTGTCACCAGTGCAAATACCTTCTGTGGTCCAAGGTCAATGATGAATGCCTGCAGTTCATCTGCAATGTAGAGACCGGTGTGTCTGTCACTTGTGTCTGTACTCTTGTAGAATACTGGTTGATGGTTGTAGATTATGTAGTTAATTATTCCTTGCCCACGAACATTCGACCACCCATCAGAGATGATAGCAATACAGTGCTTTCTCTATGATTTATTTGACCTTCACTTGAACTCTGTTGAACTCTGCATCCAGCAAATGAGTAGATAAAGCATGTCTGGTTGGAGGGGTGTATGCTGGGCAATGAACATTCAGAATTATCTTCCAATACACATTGCCTGTGAGCATCAGAGGTGAACCAGTTGCATACACAGCTCAAGCAAGACGTTCATCAGCATTTCTCTGACTACATTCCTCCATTGAGTCAAAACATTTGATTTCATGAGGACCATGAGCTGTTGCTATCGATAAGGTGTCTGATTCATCATTTTCACCTCAAATAGAAGTAGAGGGACTTCTGTCAGAGGTTGCTTGTTGTGAGCACTGAGGGAACTTTATGCACTTGGCCAGATTATTCTGGATCTTTGTTGCATTCTTCACATATGATTTGGCACAGTATTTGCAAATGTACACAGCTTTTCCTTTTACATTAGCTGCAATGGAATGTCTCCACATATCCGATAGTGCCCGTGGCATTTTCCTGTAAAGATTAGAAAAAAAACTGTAAAAAAAACGACAAATACAATTCCATGTACAGATAAATAGTTAAACAGTTAGATTAAACAACTCCTTTGTAAGATACATGTTTTAAAATTAAACATGTATGGAAACAGGTGAATGAACATTCCTCAGTTAGCAGGCTCAAGCAAGTTAATATCCACATGGTAGCAAAAACTAACTAGCAGAAATGGTTAACAAGTTAGAAATTATTTAAACACACTTTGCTGTAGGGTACTATTTACTAGTTAACAAAAAATGTCATATAAAATATATTCACCCCACCCAGTATTGTAATCAAAACTTACCAGAAAGCATGTAGTCCTTGGCTAAGAAAGTGTAGTAGTGTGGGCTCAATAGCATCTCATTAGTGTGCAAGATCTTGAGAATCAGCTGTACATATGATGGAAGAATGTACTGTACATGCAGAGGGTTGCAATTCCATTGAATTGGGGATTGTTTAACCAAAATATGCCACAAAACCTAGAATTTCCTTATGTGTATCCCACAAAAAAGTTATTAGCTACCTTTTTTGATGAATTTAAGCAAAATTCCAAAAAATCAGAGGTTTAACTTCACATGGAAAATTTCAGGAATATTTCCGACCCTTTGCAACCCTAGGTGTGAATATCAAAAGAAGAAAAAGCTCTTCTGCTCCATTTTATGATTTATCTTTATTTCTCCTTTATTTGCTCAACACATCAGTAAAATCCCAATCCCACAACAACACATACAAACAACTCCCTTTGCTTTCAGAGCATCAGCAGTTACTGTAAAGTGGCCTTTAAAATGCTGTATACAGAGATTTATAAATTTGGCAATTTCCTTGATTATTGCAATCATTTACAAAATTGATTGCTCCAGTGAGCTATAGACAGATTTCAGCAATGCTATTGACAGGGTTCACCTCCGTAATAAACAGGCCGCTCCTCAATAAAGTGAGATGTCACTACGACCAGGGCTTGTTTAGCATGCAGAGAGAACTGAAGGTCACGTATGCAGGGAAATGTATAATAATGGAGGGGCTGAACTGTTGACATTGATAGCATACAGAGTCATAAGTCATATGCTGTGGTATTTATTGGACATGATGGGAAGAAATACAACAGGGTGTGCATATGTGTGTGTGTTGTGCTGTCAGATCCTGTCGGGAGAAAAATACACGGGAGAGACACAGCACTGCTCGAGATGCTAAATGCTGTTTTCACTGACGTTGAGTTTGCAGACGCACACTTTGCCTTTGCTTTGCATTTGTAACCCTCTGTGTAGACTAGAGTACAATGAGGGCTATTAATCAGTGTGTGTTTTCTGGGCTGCCCTGTCGTATGTGGGTCGTTCAATTCGGTGCCTTTTGAGAAGTGTGACTTGGTCAAAAACAAACATTTGATTTCACCTAATTTTACTGAGTTACAGTTCATATCAGGAAATCAGTCAATTTAAATCAGTTTTAAGATACCTTAAATAATAAAGTAGGGGCGTGGATCAGAAAACCAGTCAGTATCTGGTGTGACCACCATTTGCCTCATCTCCTTCGCATAGAGTTGATCAGGCTATTGATTGTGGCCTGTGGAATGCTGTCCCACTCCTCTTCAATGGCTGTGCAAAGTTGCTGGATATTGGCAGGAACTGGAACACGCTGTCGTACACATCGACCCAGAGCATCCCAAACTGTGCAATGAGTGTTATGTCTGGTGAGCAAGCCATGGAAGAACTGGGACATTTTCAGCTTCCAGGAATTGCGTACAGATCCTTGCATCATGGGGCTGTGCATTATCATTTTGAAACATGAGTTGATGGCGGCAGATGAATGGCATGACAATAGGCCTCAGGATCTCATCACGGTATCTCTGTGCATTCAAATTGCCATCAATAAAATGCAATTGTGTTCGTTGTTCATAGATATGCCTGCCCATATCATAACCCAAATGCCACCATGGGGCACTCTGTTCACAGTGTTGACATCAGCAAACCGCTTGCCCACACAACACCATACACATGGTCTGCAGTTGTGAGGCCTGTTGGACGTACTGGCAAATTCTCTCAAACAACGTTGAAGGCAGTTTATGGTAGAGAAATGAATGTATCTGGCAACAGCTCTGGTGGACATTCCTGCAGTCAGCATGCCAATTGTACGCTCCCTCAAAACTTGAGACATCTGTGGCATTGTGTTGATGTTCCCAGCACAAGGTGCACCAGTGTAATGATCATGCTGTTTAATCAGCTTCTTGATATGCCAGCCCTGTCAGGTGAATGGATAGTCTTAGCAAAGGAGAAATGGTCACTAATAGAGATGTAAACAAATTTGTGCTCAAACAAGACAAAACAAATAGAAAATGAAAGATGGATCGGCGTTGGTTAGAAAACCGGTGACGTCGACCGCCGAACGCCGCTCGAACAAGGAGAGGAACCGACTTCGGCGGAAGTCGTGACAGGTTTCACCATATTAAAATGTTAAATTAAAATGAGAGTAACAGTTCACGTACATAACAGGGTTGATCTTAAAATGAGGGACAGACGTAAATGAATCACTAATCACATGAAATAAAAAATTATCTTCAGAAATGACTTTTGTCAAAGCAACAAAATAACTATGGCTTTACAATGATGGTGAATTTTGGGGATTAAGTGGGTTAAAACATTTCTTGAAGTTACACATGGTTGACGGAGGGATATGATTAATGATTCATTTTGGCCCTTTTAGCAAACCTTTTTTCCATATTAAAAATCTGATGTATTGAATGTTCCATGTGGTCTATATTAAAGGGCACCAATTTAATATAAAAGGCTTTTAAAATGCAATTATTGGTGCACAATTTATTCAGAAAATATCAAAGGGATGCTAAAGGAACTCACTTCGTGGAATGACCCATATTACACTATGTGGAGGAGATTGGGGCCTAATACGTATTGTAGGGATCAGTGGCTTCGCAAATGTGTCCCAATGTACATTAGAAGTTCATAAAGCATTCAAAAAGCGCCATGAACCCTGCTTAATGCAGGCTGTTATGCATTTCCAACGTATCGTGCATAAATACTGTGTTATGTCAAATCCAATGTCACATGAAGGCCATAAAAAAATATCATGCAGCACGTTGGGATAACGTTATGCATATGTTGTCAATCATTACACCTTCATGCGACATGCAATGATTTTTTTTTAGTCCAGGCACACAGAAAAATATGGATCATTATTTATGATGACAGTACTCCATGTGTTTGTTATCGGCCTAATATAACAAGTTGGAACAACATGACCCGAGCTTCGGCAAAGCTGACAGAAGGAAGGAATACAAATTCATCTATCTTCTCAAAAGGAGTGAAAAAAACGATTCCACTCCAAAAGATATTTGGATACTGCAAAGGAAACACAAAAAAATATCAACATAAATATCACATCTGTAAACATCACTTGCTGTTGTCCAGCTGGACAGACGAAAAGGAGAAAGAAAAAAAAAACATTTAACAGTGAGAATATTTCTCACTTAGAAAGACGGACAATGACTTATTTTTCCCTGGATTTGGGAAGAGGAGCTTGTACTCAGCGGGACACCCTGGAAGAGCTCCAGCATCAAAGTGTCTGGATCAGACGAGTCAAACAGTGTGCTGCTCCACAGGCCAGGGAAATGAATGGACTGTCAGGACTTTTTCAAGTGGACCAAAAAAAATATATGTTGGGGTGCAGTGAAGGGTTCAGTGGCTGCTGCTTGTGATCACAGCACAGGCTCTGTTGATGAGAGGCTGCTCTCCTCACTGCTTCATCGGCCTGTGGGATCTATAAGCACTATAGTAAAGATGACAGGCTGGCTTTTCCATCCAAATACGATTTTTAAAATGTCACTTTTTCACCCTGCTTCTTTCCAAATAACAATAATCTGATGTTGAATGTCACTACATTCTGTTCCCATAGCAATATACGATGAAAAAAAATCCCAATTCCATGATTGCTGTATGGCAGTGATATGACATTGATCTGGCAATTGTTTTTGCCATTTATGTTTGTATTACTGAAAATGACCAAATGTAAGATTCCACTTTGTATTTCCCATAACCCTTGTCTATTATTAAGTGCTCACCACTTAGTTTAAATTGTGACTCAGTCCAGATTTTAGGAAAACTAGTTTAAAAGTGTCAGCTGTTGAATAGAAAAAAAGGAAATAAGTAAATAAAAGTATAATTTTCTTAATTTCTTAATGTCTATCTACAGTGCACAATCATCTCTTGTCTCAAGATGGATATGATAATTTAGATAAAGCAGCTGGAGGACCTGTCTTGTACTTGTGTAACAAACATCTCCAGTGTAAGTAATACCTTAAAGGGAAAGTTCACCCAAATTAGAAAATCACAATTGGTTTCCTTGCCCTGTAAAAGTTGATTTGTCTGGGCACTGTTTCCACATGCTAACGTTTTAGCATCTGTGGCACAAACCTCATTCAAGTCACTGGACTGATATTAGCATTTTTTTGCGCATCATGTTCAAATGATCGATAAGTGACTTTGTTGAGGTTCACAATCAATTTGACATACTTTCGGATGATTTTGACATGTTGTGCAAAAAAAGCTCATATAAAATGCTAAAATGTTAGCATGTGGAAACAGTGCCAAGGAAACTAGATTGCTTACAGGGTAAGGAAGCCAATAATGTAATTTTGTAATTTGGGTGAACTGTCCCTTCAAGTATTCTATCATGCTGTCAAAGCCAGAGATGGTTCACCAGAAAAGCCACAAGGATAAGAATGGAATGGCATAAGGAAGGGGAATCACAGCCGACAAACAAGATGTCAGAGATTCAATGGGGTCAGTGGGGTCTTGAAATCTCATCCATTTTGCTGGTGGCCAGTGACAAGGCTCGAATCCCCTTTACTGCCTAGATGCAAACTGAATGAACTGCGACAGGGATAAAGCTGTTTTATACATTTCGAAGAGTAGGACATTGTACATCACTATTATCCATGATTATCCCAGACAAAAATATCTTCCAAAATAAACACGTTTTTTTTCAAACGTTTTATTCAGAAATTATTGTATTTCTTAGATACGGTCCTTACATCTTATATTTATGTCTCTATGTTTTCACTTCAATGTACTTATTAGTCAACCAGCTTTTCCAATATGAGTAGCTTTTTTTTTTGCCATGAACATGATGAAATGGCCAAATAAATATATATTGTTTTCTCATTGTGTGGCTATTTCAGATTGGTTGGTTGATATATAGTGACTGATATTGGGGGCACATATGTTAACAGAGCTTTAAGTGAGAGTGAGAGAGCGAGAGCGAGAAGCCTCGTTTATACCTGGTGCTAAAATGCATACTTGGTCCTGATCTTGTCCACATTCTAATTGTGCCCATATTTTCAGATATGCATCTACACATGGTATTAAAATGTGTCTCTATCCACTGTGTCCACATTGTGACCAAATTTCCTGGTCCCTCACTGTATGCAAATTATTTGAAAAATATTCTCAAAAAATATGATGAATTTACAGATATCGATGTCATAAGTCAATGGTACCACCTGTCAATGATTTTAGAAGTGATCATGATGATGATTTAAATGGTTTCACTGTCCAGATGTTTTATTATTGTCACACACAGGATACTACTGTAAGTGTAGTGAGATGTTTTATTTATTTATTTTTACAGGGTCAGCCATAGCACCCCTGGAGCAAATTAGGGTTAAGTGCCTTGCTCAAGGGCACATCGACAGATTTTTCACTTTGTCGGCTCAGGTATTCGAATGCTCTAAACCATGTGTCAAACTCATTCCACGGAGGGCCAAGTGTCTGTGGGTTTTGCTCCTCCCTTTGACTTAATTGATGAATTAAGCTCACTGATTAGTAAGGAACTACCCTCATCTGGTTGTCTTGGTCTTAATTGAAAGGAAAAACCAAAAACCAGCAGACACTAGGCCCTCTATGGAATGAGTTTGACTCCCTGCTACCCTATGTTAACACTTGTGAAATATCCAGACACAATGCGTGCCCGACTACCTCCGGAGGTGGGCAGGAAGATCGGATCACAATCAGATCATTGTCTACACCTGTCTACAAATGTGGGCACAATCAGGATGTGGACACAATCAGGACAAAGGACGCATGTTAGAACCTGGTATAAATGGGGCTAGAGAGAGGAAGGAAAGGAAGCCACTCAAATATTTGAAACCAAAATTGTATGCCATCCTTTTAAAGATGGAATCCGCAATAAGCGGAAAAAGCGGCACTGTCGACTTCACGGCCGGTGTTATTATAATTTTTTTACAAAGCAGAGGTGGAGGTTAAACAAATTTCATTACTTATGCTGTTGTTCTATCACGTGCAATGTTGTTTGCAGCAACTTTGTTGTTGTAATATCACAAACTGACATGGCAGTTTCACCATTAAGGATTCCAGCTTTAACTCACATCATCAACTTTAGATGCTGTTAACCTAGAGCAAATCATTTTCATACTTGCACGATACTCTAGGTCCAGGGCTCTCCAACCCTGTTCCTGGAGAGTTACCGTCCTGTAGGTTTTTGCTTCAACCCCCGTTGTAACTAACCTGATTCAGCTTATCAACGAGTTAACTATTTGAATCAGTGTGCTAGGTTAGGGTTGGAGTGAATCTACAAGACAGTAGCACTCCAGGAACAAGGTTGGAGAGCCCTGCTCTCGGGCAAATCATGTTTATACTTATACAATGCTCTCACATGTACACTGTATACATTTTACAACAACGTGGAGCTTGGCAGTCCATCACATTCCTAATTCCTGTGTGCGTCATTTTTGAAAGTTGTGTAGAGAACAATTAAAGGGTGCTTTAATGAATCATGCTTGTTGTGTATCTGTAGGAAGACTAACTACATAAACCCCCATTGCCTTCCAGATCTATGACCAGGAAGGGACGTTACAGCACTTTATTGACGGCAATGAGCCGAGCAAGTCGAGCTGGATGAGATACATTCGCTGTGCACGGCACTGTGGCGAGCAAAACATGATGGTGGTCCAGTACAGGTAAAGACTGCATGGAATGTGGGTGGGAAAGTACCATGTTACCTCCACCAGGAATTTAATCATTTAGAAATTGTATTAACATTAATATCACTCCATACCATGTAGGCCCAACTGCGAGTACAGCATGTGATCAACACTATGTATTCAGGCATCAATTATTATTCACACAGCAAATTTGACACTGTCAGCTGCAGTCTATGCAGGCTTACCATACAGATCTTAATTTGATCATCATGTTGTTGTAGGAATCTTTCTGCACAGCAGGGAATTCAAGCTTGAAGTCTATTTGAGGTTTGAAAAGGCTCCTAAAGTTTGTAATTTCCGCTTAAAAATGTCAGACTTGATTTGCCCTAACAAAAAAAATTATCAACCCCTACAACAGCACCACTGTTGGCCAGTCTCAATGTCAACAGTGAAGAGGTGACTCTGGGATGCTGGCCTTCTAGGCAGAGTTGCAAAGAAAAAGCCATATCTCAGACTGGCCGATAAAAATAAAAGATTAAGATGGGCAAAAAAACACAGACACTCGACAGCCTAGAAGGCCATCATCCCGGAGTTGCCTCTTCACTGTTGACGTTGAGACTGGTGTTTTGCGGGTACTATTTAATGAAGCTGCCAGTTGAGGACTGTGAGGCGTCTGTTTCTCAAACTAGACACTCTAATGTACTTGTCCTCTTGCTCAGTTGTGCACCTCCCACTCCTCTTTCTATTCTGGTTAGAGACAGTTTGCGCTGTTCTGTGAAGTAGTACACAGCGTTGTACCATATCTTCAGTTTCTTGGCAATTTCTCGCATGGAATAGCCTTCATTTCTCAGAACGAGAATAGACTGACGAGTTTCAGAAGAAAGTCCTTTGTTTCTGGCCTCTTAAGGATCCACCACCTTTTTCCCAGTTTTAGCCTAAAATGACACACCCAAATCTAACTGCCTGTAGCTCATGCCCTGAAGCAAGGATATGCATATTCTTGGTACCATTTGAAAGGAAACACTTTGATGTTTGTGGAAATGTGAAAGGAATGTAGCAGAATATAACACAATATATCTGGTAAAAGATAATACAAAGATAAAAACCAACCATTCTTCTGTATTTTTTTTTGTACCATCATCTTTGAAATGCAAGAGGAAGGCCATAATGTGTTATTCCAGGCTAGTTGCAATTTAGATTTTGGCCATGAGATGGAAGCAGTGAATGTGCAAAGTTTTAGACTGATCCAATGAACAATTTACATTTCTGCTAAAAAATGTTGTAACAAGACTGCCCAAATGTGCCTCGTTTGTTTATTAATAACTTTTCATGTTCAAAATTGTGCACTTTCCTCAAACAATAGCATGGTATTCTTTCACTGTAAAAGCTATTGTAATTGGACAGTGCAGTTAGCTTAAATTCTTGTTAATCTTTCTGCCAATATCAGATATGTCTATGTCCTGGTAAATGTTCTTGTTACTTACAACCTCATGCTGATCACATTAGCCTACGTTAGCTCAACCGTCCCATGGGAGGGACACCGATCCCAGCACAACAGTTTTCAGCTATGCTAACATAATTGCAAAAGGGTTTTCTAATGATCAATTAGCCTTTTAAAATGATAAACTTGGATTGCTAACACAAAGTGCCATTGGAACACAGGAGTGATGGTTGCTGATAAATCCGCCTCTGTACGCCTATGTAGATATTCCATAAACAAATCTGCCGTTTCCAGCTACAATAGTCATTTACAACATTAACAATGTCTACACTGTATTTCTGATCAATTTTATGTTATTTTAATGGACAAAAAATGTGCTTTTCTTTAAAAAACAAGGACATTTCTAAGTGACCCCAAACTTTTGAACGGTAGTGTATATATACAAAGTAGTCCAAGACTATGAAGCGGAATAACTTAATACTGATGATCTGTGGACTAGATCCAATAGTTTTGCTGTCTTGACCCATGATTGTACCAAACTAGTATAAGTTTTGCCTATTAGATCATAATAAATAGGATTCCATGGACAGAGGGAACCTACTCTGAGATGCTTTGTGAATACAGGCCCTGGTCCATAACTATGAGAGAGCTATGATTAGTGAAAACCTTTGAGACTTAGTTCCACATCATCATATACATGTACTCCTAATGCAGACACTCCTGTTTCCCTCCTCTGAGCCGTGTGGGGATGTCCTCCACAGGCAGTCAGCTGGTTTGAATTCCTTATGTTATGATTTGCAATATCTAAATGGAATTCTCTTCAAAGCAGCTCGTGATTGATTGACCCTGGGATGGCTGTTTTGTTTTTGCTCTGACAATAATGTCCATTGGCATGTGCTTCACTTTGCCTGCACTGGGACGTCCCGCCGTTGTCTTTATGAGTCATCCAACCACAATACTAAATACATGTCAGCAAGGGAAATATTATCCAAAACTGAAAAAATGCCTTTGATGTGCTCCACTGAGCTGAGATTTGCACAAGTTTTGAAAGTGACAGCAGGCTTGTAAGAAATGGTTTACATTTACACTCTTTCACCCGCCTCAAAGTGTGCAAGACCACCTATCGCTTAGAAAACAGCCCTCTGTCAGCAGCCAACTGAGTCATTTAGTCCCAGTACATTTATTTGTGTGCTCCAGTGTTTATGTTAAGTGAGGCCAAACTGAGAGACGGAACATTACAAGGGTATAAAATACATGGAATACTTGTGCTTTTCTCAGGTTATAAGATGTATTTGATTTATGGGCTTGTCTTTGCTTCATATTTATGTTGTGGTGGAAGGAATTAATACAAACTCACAGGCTTCAGCAGCTAGGCCGAGACCAAAGAAGCAATTCTGTCAAATGTTTATATATATATATTTTTTTTACATAATTATTTGAAATATATGGATATGTTATTTGCTAGTGAAGCATATTTAAGATAGTGACAAATTAATGCATATCCCACTGCCATGGAAATGTACAGTATAATGCCTATTCATTTCGAAACTGATTCATTAAATAAGCATTGCATCACAGCTGCCATGTTTCTTCTTGTAAAACCTCAGCCTGTCACATGCAGAGTTTTTCAACTCGCCAAAGAGGAAATTGGATGTGATGCTTGGACGTGATTATATATTCTGTCAGACACAAAGCAAAAGGCATACTGAGGGCCTCTAATGCTTTTGTTTGCGTTTACTGTCGTACATCGTTTGTACATGAAATTGTGTTGTGAGCAGTTCACACATACACACTGGGCACACCACATTTCAACATCAAAATTTGGGGAATATTTGGTTGAGACGTTGATCAATGAGATTTCAACCTTTATTCACCCACTCAAAAATACAGAAGTTTGTTGAATTCTCAAAGTGTTATCTCTATGCTTTCAAACATCTAAAAGCACAAATTCTAATGGAGAAACAATGTCAGATTTTTGGTTTAGGGCTCAATTCAATCCGTATAGCCAAAGTTCAGCGCTAATAGCTCGCTTGAAATGTAAAGGTAATTTTTCGATTGAACAGACATATGCAGTGTTTACCATGAATTAAGTCCCTGTGAATGCAGGAACACGTTTTTGATGAAGTCCTATTCTGTAACTTACATTTCTGGTTAAGATGGAGACGTAAATCCAACATATTAATTATTAACTTGAAGATTACATTTGAAATCTATTTTTTTTTGTTGAACCCTGGGTTGAATTGAAACAATAGCTGTTGATTTTGCAAATGCTATATTGGCCTATTAGATAATTACTTTTAAAGTATGGTTACATTTCATATGCTCTATTGAACCTCCTTTGGAATGACTTTGATAGCAACAGTGAATCTATTTAGTTATTCATTCTCATGATAGCACATTGGTAGTCGTCAGTGACAAATATCAAAACGAAGCAGTCCTGGGCTTGGTTAATACCATGGATGGATTAGTTGTAGATAGATCATGTCTCCAGTAGGAGGTGCTGCCCAGCCTATTGTTTTTTACTGATAGTGCCTATAATGTAGAAAATCTGATATTGTTTCAAAGGTACATATTCAACATATTTTATACAAGCTTGATCTATGTTGAAAATTGGTTACCATGATGACATAATTCTGTGGTTGAAACGTCACCCTCAAAAAACTTTTTTTCAAATCCAATGTATTTTCCATGTCGATTCCACGTCACAATACGTTGACAAATGACATTGAAACAACCAGTTTGTGCCAAGTGGGTCGATGAATTGACAGCATTGTTTTCTCTACTGCACAGATCATGTATATTCTACCGGGCATGTATGGACATTCCAAGAGGAACAGAACTCCTTGTCTGGTACAATGACAGCTACACCTCCTTCTTTGGCATCCCTCTACAGTGCATTGCACAGGATGAAAACTGTAAGCATCTCTTTCTCCTTTCTAATCTCTTCTAGTCATCTCTCTCTCCTGTTTTTCTATATTCAACTAATTTGTTTCATTCTTCTGTCCCAATTAACATATACAGGAAATAAAACATACATACAGTATACAGTACATTACTCTGTGCTGGGCCATTGGGTTGGTGTGCAATTGTTGTTGTTGTCCCTATTTCATCTGAACATTCAAAAGGGATATGATCCACATACAGCCATCAGCATGTACTGATTTAAACCATTTAAAAAAAATATCCAAATATAGTATGACTCCTATAAAGATATGTAGTATTTCCATGTAAGAATACTAGAATGATATAGTACACAACATTGTCATGAATAGGACTTAATGACAGACATAAAGAATCTGGTGCCTAACATAACCCAACAAAGCATATTTGCAAAAGGACTACTGTCCAAAAAGTAGTAGGTTAATGAAAATGCTATTATTTACTTTGGATTTCAGTGTGTCATTTTATTAAAGACAAAAAGCATTTGACTGGGCATAGCTGTGCCAAGCCACAAAAACTGATGCAAATAGTGGACCCTTAAATTGACTTAAGCCTGATTTATATGGCTGAACCTAACAAACCTTGCCAGTGCAAACAGGATGAAAAATGATTTTGTCATATTGTGGCGAATTAAACCAATGACTCAGTGTTGATTTTCAACGGACAGTACCCGTTAGTTACGTATCACAATTTTCTATTTTCTAAGCTGTTCTCTCATAGAAGAGACAATCGGTTAGGTTTATTGAAACAATAGTATTTATCTCCCCCAGACATTTTTGAGGGATTGTCTGTTAACAGTCTTTGTAGGAGCATTTGAGAAAATGAATGACTATTTTCTGTCTTAACCAGCATTTTGCCCCATACTGCTCTGTCTGGTTTCTTTGGAACTCACTGGCCACTGGAGGTCTTGGACAACCGACAGGGCCTGACAGTTCACTGTTTACATGTTCGACATTTTATTACTTCAGTCTAGTTGGAGTCCTGTTTAGACAAGTGCCTTTTCATATAAACTGTTTTAAAAGTGTATAGTATAATTTGATAGATGCAGTATTGCAGCCTTAAAACGTGGCAAACAATGGAGAGGTCGAGAAGGGAGAGTGCTGTGAACTCCTTGCAAATCAGCATACCCTGCATGAATCAATATATCTTAGTATGGCTCTCTTAAAGGAGAATCTACCCATTACAGACACTGAAGCCTGGTTACACAGAAATAGACCTCTTCCCCTAATACAACCCACATGAAGGAATAGTGTGTGCATGTGATAGCAAATGAAAGCTGCTGGATTGGTTAGGTTCAGTACTATGAATTTGCCCTTTAACTAGTCAATGCTCTCGTCTACAACATGCACAACTTCAGAACCACCTCACAATTGTTTTTATGTACATTTTCACAAGTTAGCTTCAATCACACTTCCTTAGCCCGATACTGAACAGCGTTACGAGATCTAACATTAAAACAATGCCCAGAAAAATTGAAGTTTTATTAAATAAGAAAGGCCTAGCCCTACTCCCACATGTATCACGTTACAGTTGTGTAAATGTGTGTTTATGTACACAGCGTGTTGCAATACAAAGAATGTGGGATGTGGTTTGTCCACCCATGAGCTATTATGGCTCTGACTTCTTGAATGCAGTCAGAGATCAGTGTGTAGTGATGAAGAATCATCATATGTTTCTTATAACAACAATGAAACGTTCTTGCATCAAGTTGTTTATGCTTAGGATGCACAAAGACTGCAGCCTTTCTTTTCTGTGATCCAGTAGCTGAGAGAGAATAGATCTCATCTGTGTTGTTATGTTTTGGTCATGACTAGAACTCACCCACATGGTAAGAAAAACAACAACAAGATAGTCAATGACAGTCAAACCCAGAACCAAGATAGAATAAGTATAAATTTAGCCTGTTGCATTTAGCCGAAGTGAAATGAAGACAGATTAAATTAGTTAATGAATTGTGATGACAGTATTCTATTCACTTTAGCTAGGGAAACATGTATGTATGGAAATCTATTCAGTATAAAAGTTTTGTGATAATACAAATAGGATGCATAAGCTTCAAAGCATAATATTTTTCCAATGTCTTTATTTTCAATATTAAAACTCTGACCTTGTGAATTAGAATGAATGTTAGCACCCTTATACAACTGGAATGGGGTAAGGCACAACATACTAGCTGTATCCTCACATCACATGCCGATAGTGGTTTACATGACTGTATGTTCCATGTTTTCTACTGTTTTCCTCCTTTAGTGAATGTACCAACCACAGTTATGGAGGCCATGAGCAGACAAGAGACGCTGCAGCCGCTCAGTAAAACGGGCAAAGGTTTCTCGGTGGCCCTGCTGCGCTCCATGGTCTTCCCCCACTCGCCCTGCTCCAGAAGCTTCTCCCTGATGGACAAAGGTGGCCACACGGACTCCGGCTTCAACCAGATGAGCTCTAAGAACCAGCGAGTCCTAGCCAGCCCCACCTCCACCAGCCAGCTGAGCACCGAGTTCAGTGACTGGCACCTCTGGAAGTGCGGCCAGTGCTTTAAGACGTTCACGCAACGCATCCTGCTCCAGATGCATGTGTGCACACAGAACCCAGACAGGTAAGGTAACAAACAGCCTTTGAGCCATCTCATAAAATGAATCATCATAATGCTTGATATATCCTAGTAGTCTCAGACTCTTACAGACATTTAGGCGTTCTTCTTGCTTTGTGTCTATTTTTAATTTCAGAAAGTTCTGTTTCCATGGGGTTCATTGGGGAAATAAAAAAAAAACACTTGCCATGCTATTGTATATAGTGTAGTGATGAATGGGGTTGGTTGTCACACTTTTTACTCGAGTGTATTTCTCAGCACCAGTATATCTTACAAGACTCTCTTCAATATTAGTAGAAAGACCAAGGTCTGGGGTTGAAATGGGGATCCTTTTTATCCTCACATCTTATTCCAACATGCCATTAAAAGCCATCAAACACACGGTCCACTTGTTACAACCAGCCCCATCGTGGGGTTGGTTGTCACACAGTATGGGGTTGGTTTACATACTGTTTGCTAGTAGCTTATTCCTTTTGTAACAGGAAGTGAAGCAATATAGCATACAGTCTTATAAATAGCCTTTCTTTGATAAAATGTTATTTCTAACACAATTCAGCATTTTATGCCTCGTAAATAACGTGCCATTTTGAGTACATTTCTGTGTGCATGCATGTGTTTGCACATGTATGTGTGGGTATGTGACAGACAATATGTGTGGAAGAGGGAGGCAACGAAGGGAGCTCTTTATAGCACGAACACAAAAGAGCTTGTGATTTTTACTGTATACTGGCCATGGCAATGTCCCTGAACAATATGATTGCATTGGCTTCTAAACAGCTTCTAACCCCAAACCATGAGACTCCTGAATGGCTACCCAGACTATTTGCACCCCCCCCCGCCCCCTATTTACTGCTGTTCTTTAATTATTTGTTTTTCTTATCTCTTACTTTTTTTCTTAAAACTACTTTGTTGGTTAAGGGCATGTAAGTAATCATTTCACTGTATGGTCTACACCTGTTGTATTCGGCACATGTGACAAATACCATTTGGTTTGATTTGACATGAAAGGCCCAATGAGCACTAACATAGGAGCAAATCAAATTTCATGTCAAATGAAAGCTAATAAATAGTCTGGGCTATATTTTTGAGAAATTAAGGCATACATACAGTCGGAAATTTACATACACCATAGCCAAATACATTTAAACTCAGTTTATCACAATTCCTGACATTTAATCCTAGTAGAAATTCCCTCTTAGGTCAGTTAGGATCACTACTTTTATTTTAAGAATGTTAAATGTTAGAATAATAGTAGAGAGATTGATTTATTTCAGCTTTTAATTCTTTCATCACATTCCCAGTGGGTCAGAAGTTTACATACGCTCAATTAGTATTTGGTAGCATTGCCTTTAAATTGTTTAACTTGGGTCAAACGTTTCAGGTAGCCTTCCACAAGCTTCCCACAATAAGCTGGGTGAATTTTGGCCCATTCCTCCTGACAGAGCTGGTGTAACTGAGTCAGGTTCATTGGCCTCATTGCTCGGACATGCTTTTTCAGTTCTGCCCACAATTTTTAGGATTGAGGTCAGGGCTTTGTGATGGCCACTCTAATACCTTGACTTTGTTAACCTTAAGCCAATTTGCCACAACTTTGGAAGTATGCTTGGGGTAATTGTCCATTTGGAAGACCCATTTGTGTTGCTTCAATATATCCACATAATTTTCCTGCCTCATGATGCCATCTATTTTGTGAAGTACACCAGTCCCTCCTGCAGCAAAGCACCCCCACAACATGATGGTGCCACCCCTGTGCTTCACGGTTGGGATGGTGTTCTTGGGCTTGCAAGCCTCCCCCTTTTTCCCCCAAACATATCGATGGTCATTATGGCCAAACAGTTCTATTTTTGTTTCATCTGACCATTTCTACAAAAAGTACGATCTTTGTCTCCATGTGTAGTTGCAAACAGTAGTCTGGCGTTTTTATGCCAGTTTTGGAGCAGTGGCTTCTTCCTTGCTGAGCAGCCTTTCAGGTTATGTCAATATTGGATTTGTTTTACTGTGGATATAGATACTTTTGTACCTGTTTCCTCCAGCATCTTCACAAGATCCTTTGCTGTTGTTCTGGGATTGATTTGCACTTTTTGCACCAAAGTACGTTCATCTCTATGAGACAGAACGCGTCTCCTTTCTGAGCGGTATGATGGCTGCGTGGTCCCATGGTGTTTATACTTGCGTACTATTGTTTGTACAGATGGACGTGGTACCAATTTTTTTTCTAAGGTCTTGGCTAATTAATTTAGATTGTTTTTAGCAAAGAGGCACTGAGTTTGAAGGTAGGCCTTGAAGTACATCCACAGGTACACCTCCAATTGACTCAAATGATGTCAATTAGCCTATCAGAAGCTTCTAAAGCATGACATGATTTTCTGGAATTTTCCGAGCTGTTTAAAGGCACAGTCAACTTAGGATATGTAAACTTCTGACCCACTGGAATTGTGATGCAGTGAATTATAAGTGAAATAATCTGTCTGTAAACAATTGCTGGAAAATTACTTGTGTCATGCACAAAGTAGATGTCCTAACCGAGTTGCCAAAACTATAGTTTGTTAACAAGAAATTTGTGGAGTGGTTGAATACGAGTGTTAATGACTCCAACCTAAGTGTAGGTAAACTTCCGACTTCAACTGTATTTTTTTCAACAATTTTCCATCCCCCAAAAATGTGGAATAAGCAGGCTTTGATTTCTGGTCAAACAGATGGAGAAGGGGTCTTGTAAAACAGTATAGATCAGTGCAGTAGAGTTTAGTACAGTGGAGAACACTAGAGTACAGTATAATTCACTGTATTGTACTGAATTCTACTGTGATGACCAAACCTGTGAAACATAGACATATATGATTGGTACAGATCTTGTCCAGTCCAGACCCCTACAAATGCTAATATATATATATATATATATATATTATTATTATTATTCTTTTTTTTTTTTAAATGTACCCCTTTTTTCTACCCATTTTCGTGATATCTAATTGGTAGTTACAGTCTTGTCCCATCGCTACAACTCCCGTACGGATTCGGGAGAGGCGAAGGTCGAGAGCTATGCGTCCTCCGAAACACAGCCCTGCCAAGCTGCACTGCTTCTTGACACACTGCTCGCTTAACCCGGAAGCCAGGCGCACCATTGTCAGAGGAAAACTGTCCAACTGGCGACCATGTCAGCGTGCATGTGCTCGGCCTGCCACAGGAGTCGTTAGAGTGCGATGGGACAAGGACATCCCGGCCTGCAAAACCCTCCCCTAACCCGGACGGCGCTGGGCCAATTGTGCGCTGCCCATGGGTCTCCCGGTCGCGGCCGGCTGCGACACAGCCTGGGATCAAACTCGGGTCTGTAGTGACGCCTTAGACCGCTGCGCCACTTGGGAGGCCCCCCAATGCTAATTCAAATGGTAGTTACCACATGGCTTGACCTCGGTATCATAGATGTTACCAACATTAAAACATTTACAAAGAAAATACCAATATATTTTTTTTACTTTCACCTATGAAAAACTCTAATTCCCCTCACCTCAATGTTTTGTCATGCTGACATGATTTGACCAGGTGGATGAGTTATTTCAAATAATTCACACATTTGAACCTTAAAATTGGGAGTAATTAGCACTGTGACAACCAACCTCTGAGTCTCCCCTATACTGTATCAGATACAATTAATTGTTCCTATCAGTAATTTGCATGCCAATACATGTGGTATTCTCTCTCACAGTGGTTTCAGGGTTCAAATCCAGTGTGTAACATCTCCCAACTTAATTAAATGCAGTGTGGGGGGAGGGGGGTATTGGACATTTTTGCTTAGCACAATTTTTCTTCAGAGCATACAAACCTATAAATCAGTTGCAGCTGTCACAAAGAAATACCTACCCTAACTGTGATGCGGAGGAAAACAGATGCCACTTATTCAATAAACTAATATTCATACAGAAGAAAAATGTTGCCTGGATACCCAGGAGTTGAAGTCAATATGAGCGTTTGTCAATACTCAACTTTATGACCCTGGGGTGCAGATAAAATTTAGCTGAACAAGGGAATCTGGATCTGTTGATATTTGGATGCACAGCCTTTGCACCCAGTAAATTACCCAATGCATCTGTTTAAAATGTTCTCGGCTGTGGTTTATGGGTTTTGGCTTATACATATTTATTGATGTTTAGTTTATATGTACATTTGGGAGAAAGATGAATTGCTGTAGTATATCAGCACTAGAAAAATCATTTTGCTTACCTGTTTAGCTGAGATCCTACAAAGGAGTGCCCGAGAAGTTTTTCTTATTTTTTTAGTCACTTGGAATGTATCCCTCAATTTTAAAGAAACACCGTATCTTTATGATAATATAGTAGATCAAGGAACAAAGCCTGTTGTGTTTCTGTTTACTTTGCTACTTATCCTTTAATTTAGTATTCAGCCTTCAGTATGTATCAATAGTATTTATTAATATTGAATATCTAACAGAACAATACAATACTGTACAGTATTCCTTTAAGAAATGAAGCATTTGAGGATAGTCTATCACTTACCCAAATAAGGTGTGCAGTAACTATGAGCATTCATTTTGAAGGATATTATGTTTGTTCTTCTGCATTTCCAATGAACGATAGGGTGGTTACTGCTCAGGCTTTGTTTTTTCTGTTCTTAGGGCGAAAAGGCCAGGGATCGCCCTACTGAGAGTTTCAAATGGGAAAGAAGTGGTGGTGTGTAGCACAGAAGGGCCTCTACCTCAGTAAATAACGTTTCAATACTCTAATCAGCAATGAGCACTTGATATTCTAGTGTGGTTCTGTGTTACTAAGTTGGTAGGGCATTGAGCTAGCAATGCCTGGATCATGGGTTCGATTCCTGCTGGGCCACCCATATACAAATGTATTAATTCACTGTTGTAAGTCGCTTTGGATAAAAGTGTCCACTAAATGGCTTTTATTATATTAGAACTACGTATGTGTACACTCCTGACTTTGTTGACACATAAGATTATTCAGTTATTTTGTTGATAACTCTTGAGTCTAAAACCACAGATGCTCTACTGGTTTTAGGGCTAAGGATTGCTATGGAAAATCAAGAGCATTGATATATAGTATGTAGGCTATGTAGATAGTGGATGCGGCCCAAATGGGACCCTTTTGGGCTCTGATTAAAAGTAGTGCACTGTACAGTATAGGGAATATGGTGCCATTTGTGAAGCACCCTTAGTTGTAGATTTAGATCATGCTGAGACGTCTACCAAATTTTAGCCCCACCAACTCGGAGTAACAACATTGTTAGACAAAATATTATATTTATTTATGCATAAGTAACATCTCCTGAATTGTAAAACTCAATTAATTGAATTGTAATAATCATACAATTACTTGAAAGCAAAATAACTTTAAATAGCATCTTTATTCAACCCTAACCAGTAAGGTAACATTATTTATAATAAGGGTTACATGAAGAAAATCGGACCTCTCTGAAATGAAAATGGATGGCCCTCCATTCAGCAAAATATATTTGACCTAAATTATCCCTGAACACCTGAAAAAAAAAAGTGACCCTTCCCTATACCCCAAATAATTATTAAAACAAAGTAGATGGCAGAGAACATGTTTACTGTTTACCCTTACTTCTTGGACAGACCAGAGCTTTAGATATGCAGTTTTAAAGCTGTTCTTTGTCCTGAAAGCATGACAGGGCAACGCAGGAATTTTGATAGTGCACAGGGCTATGGTCCAGAAGGTTGTGGGTTCGCAGACAAGCATGGACAAGAGTAGAGGTGAAAATATCTCCTTTAAGCATTGCATGAATCGATCATTGTATTTGCAGGTTAGAGAATTTTTAACATTTTTATAAACAGGTCATGCAATTATTTGACATATTAGTATAACCTTTTTTAATACCACCAAAATTACCAAAATTACAGGTTAAGAATGGACAGAGATGATAGGCCTGTGTTCATCTTATCATATTTCTCAGATGCAAAATCAGTGTGACTTGTTTGCAATGAAACTGTCCCTGTTTACAAATGATTTAATCTGAGATGTCATTAGGAATCTTAGCATGGTACTTCCAAGGGTTAGGCCTACCTTTCCACCCCAGACAGAGTAGGCCTACCTTTCCACCCACAGACAGAGTAGGCTTACCTTTCCACCCCCAGACAGAGTAGGACTACCTTTCCACCCCAGACAGAGTAGGCCTACCTTTCCACCCCCAGACAGAGTAGGCCTACCTTTCCACCCCCAGACAGAGTAGGCCTACCTTTCCACCCCAGACAGAGTAGGCCTACCTTTCCACCCACAGACAGAGTAGGCTTACCTTTCCACCCCCAGACAGAGTAGGACTACCTTTCCACCCCAGACAGAGTAGGCCTACCTTTCCACCCCCAGACAGAGTAGGCCTACCTTTCCACCCCAGACAGAGTAGGCCTACCAAAGCAGAAACATGTAAGCTTTAACAATAAAAAGTAGGCCTATGGCATACCCTCTCATACCCCCTCAATTTGAGTCTTGGTTTGAACTTAATAGCCCTTCACTGACTTGGATGTAGGATATTTAAAGAGTGCATGGTGGGTGGAGGAATTGACCAACAAAACCTATGGATATAGGTCTACATCATGGGCAAAAAAACACGTTGTTTTTAATAAAAATGTACTATAGTAGTAGCAAGCTATCCAAGTTGACCTCCAGTAATCCTCATCTTCGTCCTCTCCTTCTCAAACTGAACAGAACATAGGCTATAGGCTAGTCTGCACTTAGTAGCCTATATTCTATGGATCATTTGATTGAGGCCACAGTAAATAACCTATAGGTGTACTTGATATTGCCCGCCCAGAGGAGAATCAGAAATGAGGGGTGGCATCGGGTACCCATCGATATGTAGCCTAATAAGAAACTAATTCTAAAACAATGAGAAATGTAGACATTTTATCAATTACATGACCATCCCTGGACTAGACTTTAAAAAAAAAATACTAAACCCAGACGGACCCTTGACTGAAATTGAAAAAGCATGACCCTCCCCTTATTTTCCTCCAGGTATCAATTATGTAAATGACGTTCCATCCCTAAAGGGAGACCGGGGCTGGTTGTCACAGTGCTTATTACTCCCAATCGAAATGGCGCTGTGTAATAATTTTATGGATAGCGTGTGAATTCTTTGAAAAAAACTCATCCACCTGGTTTATTCATGTTAGTATGACAAGACGTTCAGGTGAGGGGAATTTGTGTTTTTCATACAGTAACATTCAAAAGTTTGGACACACAATTCAAGGGGTTTTCTTGATTTTACTACATTGTAGAATAGTGAAGACATCAAAACTATGAAATAACACACATGGAATCATATAGTAACCAAAAAGTGTTAAACAAATCAAAATCTATTTTATATTTGAGATTCTTCAAAGTAGCCACCCAGGCTCAAAAATGGATATATTTATATAGTGCAGAAACGTAGTTTCATCCCACCAGATGATGACCAGGGCCGTATTCACAATGCGTCTCAGAGTAGAACTGCTGATCTGTTAACAGGTCCGCCCTGTCCATGTAATGATATTAACTATGATCTAAACAGAAAAACTGATCCTAGATCAGCACATCTACTCTGAGACACTTTGTGAATAAGGGCCATGATCCTTGCTGTCATTGAGAGATATTATTTGTCAAACAGTCCCCACCACCACTACTTTCAGAGGGCTCCGGGGTGAAGAATCCCCTAGGTTCCGATCTAGGATCAGTTTCCTCTTCCCTAATCCTAACCATTAGTGGGGGAAATGCTAAACTGACCCAAGATCAGCATCTAGGGGCAACTTCACCCCACACCTTTTAAGCTCAGAAGAGCCCTACAGATGTTGTTTCGCTCCGGTTTATCTGTTTGTCTGTCACTTGAATCATTGCAATTATGCTGAACTCACTAATCTTTTCAATGCAAACAGTATGATGCTACTTTTTCCATTGGGTCATGTTTTGGAACAGTTGGCACAACATAATGGTTAGACTTTGAAAAAGAGCTGTCCTTATCCACCAATTTAGGTTATCATCTAAATCCTATCCTTCACTCATAAACCCAATAAGCTTTCAACTGGTGGAATACCATACATTATAATACAATACAACCTTTATGAGGTCTTTGTTTTGTTCCCTGCTCATTTGATTACCATGATTGGTTGACGAGGGCCATTATCTCAACACTAGAATGTAATAGATTGATCAATAACATGGAAACTAAGACCGTGTGTGTGTGTGTGTGTGTGTGTGTGTAGTGTAGATATTTTCTGTGGAGTGATTTTCTAAACCATTGATATATGTATTGTTCAAAACCAAGACATATAGCTGCAATGCCAAAGGGGTTTCCTCTTATAAATGTAAGTTGTCTCAGTGGAGAATAACTGTTAGTTGCTGAGCCGACAAAGAGCTTTACATAGTCCTGTATTATATTGAAATGATAAATATGTCTCTATCAAGAAATTGATAGCACAAAAACAGATCCCAAGAAGTAAATAATTTGATCCAAATTATTCCAAATAATCTTGCGTTGTTATTATAAAGACTTTAGATTATAGACACATTATCCACAGATGTCATTATTTACATAAGCAATTAATTGAATATCAAGCCGTCGGTGACCTGTTAATCTATTAGAAACCTGAACAATTACTTTCATACAAGTATTTGTGTACATGTATTTTTTCCTTCGTTATTGTGCATATGTGCCTGCGTGCGTGGCCCTGCAGAGGCTCCCTGTGTTGTGTTGGTGATGGAGGTGTTTATCTGTGGGGCTCTCCCAGGCTCACTGCTGTAATAAACAATAACCTGACATTAATCACACGGCGCGGCCCTAATAAATTATATCCACACATTAATCACATTAAAGTATTCACAATCAATGCACCTTCGCATAGAAAAACCTCAAAATAAATTGTGGTCTAAGTCACTGAGGCATACTTTATAGAATGGGGCTGATAAATGAATAGAACCCCCCATGGAATTGCAGCTTTATGTGGAAAACTGCAAGTGAGAATTTTTCCATTATATTACACTATTTTGCTCTAATTACTTTCACTTTTCCTCCACATAATACCGCTAGCTATGCCTTCAGATTCACAGAATGTGCATGGTTTATATTGCCTATTTAACAACAAAATAAAGAACATTGTTCCTAACATCTGCACACTGTTATCTTCTGGTGTTATCATGTGCTGTTAAACTCTAGGCTGTCTAAAATCACACCATCTAATTGATGCAATCATTGTCATTTGGTAAAGGGAGTAATAACTTTGCCCTGGAAGGTTTGTCTTCTCTCTGAAGGAATCATGTGATTGATGGCACAGTTGAATAGTCAATTAGTCTAATTACTCCTGTAAGAGCATTTCTTTGTGGCCTCTGTCAATAAATGTGTGATTTGTTATCATGCGCCACTTATTCATTGGGATCACTGTGAGAATTAGCAAAGATCATTAGAGCTCTACATACAGATAGGAACAAACGACAGAAGGAAACAGAAAAACCCAACTATACCTAATGTTTCCAGTATGTTGTGCACATATTGATAGATGGCCAAGTCATGGACTGGGGCCACATGGTTGATTAGGGTCATGCTGCCATGGTAACGGGAGCTTGGTGTCCTCCTCTACCCCTCTGTGTGTGTGTCTGCAGACCATACCAGTGTGGACACTGCTCCCAGTCCTTCTCCCAGCCGTCGGAGCTGCGCAACCATGTCGTCACTCACTCCAGCGACCGGCCCTTCAAGTGTGGCTACTGTGGCCGGGCATTTGCAGGAGCCACCACTCTCAACAACCACATCCGGACACACACTGGGGAGAAGCCATTCAAGTAAGTAACAGTGAGTACCATTGCTTCCTCCAATGACACCATTACAGAAAGCACAATGAATGTTTATGGCACACTGTCTACTCCTATTGTCGCCCCCACCATTGCCCACTGTGTCCGAAAAGGCCTGTGATAGTTGAATACTGATATACACTTAAGGTTAGCACACACACAGTGCCAGAAGACACTTATTAGATGAGGCCAGAGGTTTCACAATGCCTACATGGTACAAAAAAAAATCACTTCAACTACACTGCAAATTGAAATATTTGCTCACCTACCTTTCTTTGAGTGTCTCTCAGTGGCAAGGCTGTATTTGAAAGTGGAAGCTTCGTCTCTGCTACAGCACATATACTACTGGTCAAAAGTTTTAGAACACCTACTCATTCAAGGGTTTTTCTTTATTTTTACTATATACTACATTGTAGAGTAATAGTGGAGACATCAACACTATGAAATAACACATATGGAATCTTGCAGTAACCAAAGAATTGTTAAACAAATCAAAATATATTTGAGATTCTTCAAATAGTCACCCTTTGCTTTGATGACAGCTTGGAATTCTCTCAACCAGCGTCATGAAGTAGTCACCTGGAATGCATTTCAATTAATTAATAGGTGTGCCTTCCTAAAAGTTAATTTGTGAAATTTCTTTCCTTCTTAATGTGTTTGAACCAATCAGTTGTGTTGTGACAAGGTAGGAGCCTTGAACTTTGAAAGTTTCTTCAAGTGCAGTCGCAAAAACCATAAAGCACTATGATGAAACTGGCTCACATGAGGACCGCCACAGGAATGGAAGACCCAGAGTTACCCCTGCTGCAGAGGATACATTTATTAGAGTTAACATCCTCAGAAATTGCAGCCCAAATAAAAGCTTCACAGAGTTCCAGTAACATACAAATCTCAACATGAACTGTTCAGAGGAGACTGTGTGAATCAGGCCTCCATGGTCGAATTGCTGCAAATAAACCACTACTAAAGGACACCAATAATAAGAAGAGACTTGCTTGGCACAAGAAACATGAACAATGGATATTAAACCAGTGGAAATTTGTCCTTTGGCCTGGAGTCCCAATTGGAGATTTTTGGTTGCAACCTCTGTGTCTTTGTGAGATGCGGTTTGGGTGAACGGATGATCTCTACATATGTATTTCCTACTGTAAAAAACATGGAGGAGGAGGTGTTATGGTGTCGGGGTGCTTTGCTGGTAACACAGTCTGTGATTTATTTAGAATTCAAGGCACACTTAGCCAGCATGGCTACCACATCATTCTGCAGCGATACGCAAACCATCTGGTTTGGGCTTGGTGGGTTTATCATTTGCTTTTCAACAGGACAATACAGTTGGGTCATTGACCCAACACCTTACACAGCCTGACCCATCTCCAGGCTGTGTAAGGGCTATTTCATCTAGAAGGAGAGAGATGGAGTGCTGCATCACTTGACTTGGCCTCCACAATCACCCAACCACCCAACCAAATTGAGATGGTTTGGGATGAGTCGGACCACAGAGTGGAGGAAAGCAGCCAACAAATGCTCAGCATATGTGGGAACTCTTTCAAGACTGTTAGAAAAGCATTCCTCATCAATCTGGTTGAGAGAATGCCAAGAGTGTGTAAAGCAGTCATCAAGGGAAAGGGTGGCTATTTTGAAGAATATAAAATGTATTTTGATTTGTTTAACACTTTTTCGGTTACTACATGATTCCATGTGTGTAATTTCATAGTTTGATATCGTCACCATTATTCTACAATGTAGAAAGTAGTAAAAATAAAGAAAAACCCTTGAATGAGTAGGTGTTCTAAAACTTTTGACCAGTAGTATATATCACAAAGCGTAGCTATTGTTCTGCCATAGTCCACAAAGCGAAATCCTTCCCAGCTAACCCATTTTGGTTTTGGGCGGGTAGGGGGGAGGACGTTTCCTGGATGTTGTAAGAAGGTTATTTTTTCAAATAACCAAAGGAGAACATTCAGGGACATTCATGACAAATGTTCTGTGTTAACTGGGCTCTGCCATGCCAGATGCTTCCCCATATCTCTGCCAGTCTGATTGATGCTGTTGGAGATTTATGTAATTAATTGAGCAAGTTACAGGCTCACACAGGCTAATAGATTTCTGTTAGTCTAATGGACATTATATGCATGTGACCTTGTTGACTCAACATCATAAACAAACGCTGTTGGAACGTTCACTGTAAAGCACACCCTATTGTGCCAACATTAGCTTTAATACAGTCACATATTATATTACCCGGTCCTATAATAAGACATTGTAAATGCATTATTACTGTGCAATTAACTCTATTAAATGAAGTGAGATAAGTATGTCATGATTTCATACTGTATTCCGCTCTTACACAATAACAAAGTAAGAACCATTTCTACCAGTGAGTACAGTAGGACTCCTTGATATAAGTATCAACATTTCTATGATTGCCAGGACAGCAATATTGACATTATATGAGCAATATTGACATTATATGAGCGTATCCATCTATATTGAATTTTCATCTTATAGATACAGGTAACTGACAAAATAACGGAAACACCAACATAGTGTCTTAATAGGGTGTTGGGCCACCACGAGTCACCAGAACAGCTTTAATGCGCCTTTGCATAGATTCTACAAGTGTCTGGAACTCTATTGGAGGGATGCAACACCATTCTTCCACAAAATGTTTTTGTTGTTTTGTTGATGTTGGTGGAAAACACTGTCTCAGGCAGCGCTCCATAATCTCCCATAAGTGTTCAATTGAGTTGAGATCTGGTGACTGACACGCACACTCACACACACGCACACTCTCTCACACACACACACACACACACACACACACACTTTAAACCCCCTATGTTCAAAGTCACTGAGATCTCTTCTAGCAATGGTAGCCAAAAAAAAAGGCATTTTTATACATGACCCGAAGCATGATGGGATGTTAATTTCTTAATTAACTCAGGAACCACACCTGTGTGGAAGAACCTGCATTCAATATACTTTTTATCCCTCATTTACTCAAGTGTTTACTTTATTTTTGGCAGTTATCTGTATATCAGTGATCCATAGTTTTTCGCAAGTTTGAAAATGGGATGAAACTGGGATGAAATGTAATTTACAGCAGCTACTGTCCTCTCATCAATGTAGATAATAAATCCCACCAGATTGTCACCATGTAGCCAGGGACAGTGGTGTGAAAAGGTGACTGATTTGAGGCCGACCAATCAAGTAACGAATCAGCTTTCTAATAAGCAATCAGTGATACACAAATGTGTCATCAGCACTTCAAATGCTCCAGAGAGGAAGAGGCACACAAAGACATTAATGAATACACCACAGTAATCTTTAGCTAATCAATAGGGGCTGAGTTATTTTCATTGAGCTGATATGCTTGATAGATTAAAGCTGGCATTTTCTGTTAGTCAGGAATGCTCACGTGTTTTCTACTGCAAAACGTCACTAAACGAATTCCGTGTAGTCTGCAACTTTGGCCCTTTCACTGGCTCTACTTTTACCTTAGGCACAAACAGCAAATTCAGTAAAACTAAGAGGACATTACCGCATATCCACCGCTTTTTACTGTTAGCAGATTGACAGAAACGGGTGCATCCTTGTCACATAATCTGGAAAACTGGATAGTAGAAGGATCTAGTTTACTGAAAGGGGTGATTCTCACAAATTGCTATGATGTAACTAATGATTCGATACAGTTAGTAGAACAGAATGCTATAAGAAGCTGTCCTTACATAATTACTACTCTAGACACCAAGCCCCCTAGCCAAGTGCATTAGCAGCACCCAGCCCCCTACATTGCACACGGTCCCTTCTTTCTGGGCTGCTAAGCACAATACTTCAGGAGAGGCTCTCTTTGATAGCCGGCCTACTGAAAATCTCTTTTTGTTCTCTATCTACTGGATGTGACAATGATGCGTGCCTTATCTAGACAGGCCCCTTGAGGGGGGCCCCTCCTCTGAGATTATTGACAGGGCCCAATGTTGGGAGGCATTGGGGCCTTCGCCCATCATCGGCATCAAGGCCAGAGGACTAGGCTCCAATTACAGCCCTCTGGCCCAGTCAGATTCCCAGCCACTTTGGAGTGTCAGTTGCCATTAGGATGCCGAGTGATGAGGTGGCATGTACGGCTGGCCTCTCTGAGTCGTTTTGTGTTGTGTGTTCAGGTGCGAGAGGTGCGACAGGAGCTTCACGCAGGCCACCCAGCTCAGCAGACACCAGCGGATGCCCAACGAGTGCAAGCCCATCAGCGGCGAGAGCAGCGAATCAATCGAGGTGGATTAGCTGATTGACTGGCCGGAATTAAACTGCAAGGAAAATCATGATTAAATGTCACGGACACTTAAACAAAACCAAAGATTTCCTCTGAGAAACTCTCAATCAGCCCCAGAAAACCAAAAGCAGTAATAAAATAAGTAAGATGTTAAGAGTTATTGATCTTGGCACAGAAAAGGGACCAGGAGGGGGAGGGTAATGTTGGGGGAGTGGGGATGTTGAAGGGAGGAGAAACAATTATTTATTTATGACTGGGGAGTTATGGTTCCCAAAGAAGACCTGAAACTGGGACAGCAAAAAAATACCAAAAATGTCCACTGTATGTAGCTTTATATCTCAGTTGTCTTATTCTTTGTATCCTAATACCAAAGGGAAAGGAATGTTGGGGGGAACTGTGAGGGTAGAACATGCCTCTACTGAGAATGCACAATTTCTCTTAAATTGCACCACGAAGCATGATTTAGGAGGGGACTGTGTTTCCACCACAAAAATAAGAAACTATTATCCACAGTATGAATTGTGAAAACTAAATTATATTTATCTTCTATTGCTCTCATGTCATGCTTCGGGCACTTTTAATAATGATTATTTAATTGTTTCAGTTCAATCTGATGCTCCTAAATATAAGAATGGAGACTATTTGAATATTAATTTTGTGTAAAAAAAAAAAAAATACTATACATCTTCACATTCTTGTTATTAAATGTAAAACTGATAGTTCACAGATTAAAATAGACATTTTGTCCAGAAAAGGAAGATGAGTTTTCATGGCATCTATTAAGAAACTACTGTATTTCAGGGCAAGCATTTGTTTAAGATCCAGGTTGGAAATCAGTCAAATAACATCTGGTTTGCCCTTAATCTCAATGTATCAGTGATATCTATTTGTCACAGGCACAATTGTAAGCTTCCCTATACCTGTTTAATGGCGACGTTCATTTTAAGATTCAAGGGCAAACTACATTATGATTTGAAATGTGCTGCATTTTTTTTTTACATTGTTATTGTGATTGTTTTGTTAGTTTTACTACGCGATGTAAATTTGATTTCGTCTTGGATGTACATAGTCTCATAACGATACACTTCTAAACAGGTGAGGAAAAGCACGACAAAGCCCAACGAGGTTTGAGCCTGAAATTAGAGCATTTAGGGATGGATTCACTTTGAGACCAAGTCATCAGACATGTTGATGCACATCTTATCAAATCAAACTGGTTTATTGCTGTATTATTATGGGCATAATGATTTGAGTTGAATAAGCAAAGCAATTTAAATCAGATTAAAAGAAGAAACGTGTATGATAATCATCTGTATACGACAGGGATCATCAACTAGATTCAGCCACGGGCCGATTTAGTTTTTTCTTGAGCGGAGGGTCAGGGGGCGGAACATAATTACAAATGATTTGTAGACTGCAAATTGACCGCAAGAAGCCCAAACAGATATAATATTGAGCTAAAACAATAATTTCAAACCTTGCTTACATTTGTATACGATCACATATCTATCTATTACGTGTGGGGAATACTTTGGAACAGATTCCTAAAATTAAAATCACAGAGCTGATTTGCTGGTGCTTTCAGTGTTTTAAGTCAGAACTTGGGGGTCAAATAAAATCGCCCACAGCCAGCCAGTTGGGGATCCCTGGTTTATGAGAGACTTCTACAAAGTGTGTTTAACTCTGACCTTTCAACATTTGGACTCTTGTTTGCATGATTTCATCCCTTCCTTTTTTTATTTATTTTTTATAAGAAAGGGCTCAAACCATTCCTCTGTAGAAATTAAAACAGTGACCCAGTTTTGAATATTATCAATACTTCTATTGATGGTTTAATTCATTGCTTCTTAATCTGTTTTACTTTTGTGAATGTTTGTCATTTGTATATCAAATCACAATCATTATATTTTGTAATGCGTTAACATGACACTTATCGCCTATCACAGGTATAATCCATTTATAGATGTAAAGGTATGGAACTTTGAACAATGCGATATCCCTACCGTTGCCCTAAGAATTAGTAGTATTATTTTAGTACTTTAAAAAAAATGCCTGTGATATTTTATGGAGGACAATGTGCTATACTATTCTATCTAAAACAAATAACATTGAATTCGATTTTTTAACATGGTATTTGAAAAATGGCAATCGTCTCTGAAAACACGATACATCACTTCCAGCCATCACAAACCAGAAAGTCTGAAATGTTCTGTTTTTTTCAACCATGATTTTCCTGTCACTTGATGTTTGTTCTTTACAAAGAGAGTTTGTGTGTGTGTTGGACATAGCGGTAAAGTGTTTTCTCAGATTCATCTTAGCAGGCGGTGATGTATCAGTGTGTCCGCGGGGTGTGCTCCCTGCCCGTGGCCCCTGCGTTGTGTGTCTGTAAGGTCACGTCCCACAGCGCCGTTGGTTCTAGTGCGCGGGCAGCTGTCGAGAGGTTATGGATCTGACCCGGAGAACATGAACTCCGCTTGCTCACACCGCCCCTGATTTATTAGGCCGTCCATACACCTTTCAAGCATGGCCCTTTTTTTTTTCTCAACCCCTGGCTGAAATCGTCAAGTAAAAACAGAATTCAAAGCAGCTTTTTCAATAAACCTATCCACAAGTCTTTTCCCCCTTCAGCAATGTGTGGGTGTTGCTGCTCTGAGACCTGTGCTGCTGTTAAAGAGAGCCTTTCATATGACTGAGTCAGGGTAAAACTGCTTTCATTTCCCATGTTGTCCAATGCCACTCAAACAGAACATGTAAATGATTTGCAATGCTTATTTTGGCTCAACTTGCCCAATCTTATTTGGTGAGGATAGACAAGGTTAGGAATTGACATATATATATATATACAGGTCTTTTAAGGCATTATAAACTCCTCACTTGGTTTAGTGCTGGTAAACACTGTCTGGTGGCTATATTTGGAACAGGATGGGATCTGAGTTCCTGAGCAGTCTGGACCCATATTCCAATAACATGTTAGATTTGAGGATGAATGTTCTAAGTTGGGCATTATTTTGTGTTCAACCTAGTGGAATCAAAATGCCATTATCTTTGTTAGTGCAGTCAAAAACTGGATTCTCTTGTGATTTATATATATATACACTACCGTTCAAAAGTTTGGGGCCACTTAGTAATGTCCTTGTTTTTGAAAGAAAAGCAAAAAAAAATGTGTCCATTAAAATAACATCAAATTGATCAGAAATACAGTGTAGACATTGTTAATGTTGTAATTGACTATTGAATGGTTTTCTGGTTTACTAATGATCAATTAGCCTTTTAAAATGATAAACTTGGATTAGCTAACACAACATGCCATTGGAACACAGGAGTGATGGTTGCTGATAATATGCGTCTGTACGCCTATGTAGATATTCCATTCAAAATCTGCCGTTTCCAGCTACAATAGTCATTTACAACATTAGAAATACAGTGTAGATATTGTTAATCAATTTGATGTTATTTTAATAGACATAAAATGAGCTTTTATTTCAAAAACAAGGACATTTCTAAGTGACCCCAAACTTTTGAACGGTAGTGTATGTAATAAGAGCGGTTTTAAAAAAACTGCCTGAAATTTCAGCCTGTTGTGGTGGGATGGAGTTTCGACATCACCAGGTGGTAAATTAGTAAATAGACCAATAAGAGTTCCAAACCGCTCTGCCAATAACAGCTAGTTTTCCCCTCCCTACCCAGACAACTCCCAGACAGTCCTAGAAAAAGTATTGCTTGAGTTATTTATCTTTGCTAAGAAGCTATTTTTGTTTCTTTTTCAACATTTTCATTCAAACTATTACATTCAGGTACTTAGTTGTTACCCAGAAATGATTTAATATTGAGATAAAAACATCTGCATTGGACATTTAAGTGTGCTAGCAGTCAACTTTAACAAAACATCTTATCTTCACCCACTGGTGGGACACTTTAGCGCTTCACATCACCTGTATTGTCATAGTGTGTTTGGATTAGTCATATAATGGCCATATTTTGCCAGCTGTTTCCATTTTCCAGTAATAATCTTACTTGCTCTCCCATGCACGCACCACATACATTTGAAGGTTATAACAATTATAACACTACCTTGAACTCAAATAGAAAAAACATATTTAACCACCTTTCCGCACATGCTTAGCAACTATCGCAGTTTGAAGTTACAGTACCAGAAACAAAGTTGCCAGCTTTTAGAATGATTTAAACAAATGATTCTCACGGGAATTTGACAAATTTGTAAAACAAATACAGTTAAGATTTCATACATCAATCACCATACTTTGCCATGGGAACTAGGACCTGTGAAATGCAGCTTCACTCAGGCTAAACAAATGATCACACAAAAAGTATTATTTTGAAAGGCTACATGTGAAAGTGGCCCTGGGGGTTTGGACTGTAATGGTTTGCGTTTCATGGAATTTCCTGCTCGGGAAAATATTAAACAGACAAGGGTCACACTTTCAAAAGCAATTAGTGATCAAGCTGGAGTTTTTCTAACTTCTAAAAAAAAAAAATTAATTGGAAACATAATGTAGGGAAAAAGTCTGAGAAATGAAAGTTCTCTCTTGACCTTGTTCAATTACAACCACCGTTTATTAACTTAACGTGTCAGAGCGCTGGATTCCCCCCCAGTTTTATTGAGTTTACTGTACAGTTGTGTATGTCAGAGAGCATACACCATGCACATTATGTGATCCAATGGGATCAATTTAAGTGTGGAACATAACAGCCAGAAGTGAAAGAGGGTGGGAAACCCCACTAACGCATCATCCTCACCTTACTGGTCATAGCACAGTACGATCATGGTCACATGGTCTAACTATAATCTTAATGACCTGATTAGTTTCTACTTATCTGATTAACACCACTTAATGGAAACTCTCCCAGTGTAAAACATGGTCTAAGGGAGATTCCATTATGGCATGGGACTTGGTGATCCATATTCACGTGTCTGACAAATTACTATTAATTCCACCCAGGTTCTCCCATTAGCTGCAACATGACAAATAGTCTGTTCACATTATGCAGAGTGAACACCAGTCACACAAGTCATGCCAGAGATACTTATCATTGTCAGGTTAGGCCCCATGCATAATGCCAAAGGTAGCAATCAAAGCCCAGAAAAGTGTTTCCAGGCCCGGAGTTAGCCACCACGGCTCAAACGAGAATAAATCACATGGGCCCGGGCCTGGAGTGAGTGACTCGGTAAACATGCTGATAGTGTGTCTTTATGTCATCTGTGTAAGCTGTTGCTGACGGTCTGTCCTCATAAGTACGGGGGAGTTCAAGCAGCGAGGAGGGCAAGTGTCTAAACAAGCCATACGTCACTATCAGCTGGGCCAGGTTTTACAGACAGCAGTCTCCAGCAGGCCCTGGGCCCTGCTCCTCGCCAGCCAGATGAAGAGCCAGGAGGAATTCAGCCCTTCACTTCAGCCACCAGACGGATGAGCTGTGAGCGTCTGCACACTGTCAGCCCAGATGACAACACAAGCCATCCACCACCCACCACCACCAGACAGAACGCATGGGAACACACTCAGGCGGTGTTAAGACATGTTCAACATGTGATTACATGTGTAAACTATCACACTCCTGCACCCGCAGGTCAGCAGATTGAGCTCATCAACCCATCTCGAAATATTCAATTACATTGTTCTATCATTTGTTAATGTGGAATTTGGGTTGGTGCCCTAGAATCCATCTATAAATCCTTGAGTATCAAACCTAAAAAAAAAAAACTTGAAAAAGAAGAGTGATTAATAGAGACGCTTAACATCAAACATGTGTGCGGTGTCAGAGTGGTAGAGTAGCAGCCATTGACATGACAGATACAATGGACATAAATCAAATAACATTTTATTGGTCACATTCACATGGTTAGCAGATGTTATTGCGAGTGTAGCGAAATGCTTGTGTTTCTAGTTCTGACAGTGCAGCAATATCTAACAAGTAATCTAACAATTCCACAACAACTACCTAATACACACATCTATTAAAGGAATGGAATAAGAATATATAAATATATGGATGAGCAATGACAGAGCGGGATATGGAACATACAATAGCTATAAAATACAGTATATACAGATGAGATGAGTAATGCAAGATTTGTAAACATTAAAGTGGCATTATTAAAGTGGCCAATGATTTCAAGTCTGTATGTAGGCAGTAGTCTCTGTGTTAGTGACGGCTGTTTAACAGTCTGATGTCCTTGAGATTGAAAAACAGATTCTGTTTCTCGGTCCCAGCTTTGATGCACCTGTACGGACCTCACCTTCTGGATAGTAGCGGGATGAACAGACAGTGGCCCGGGTGGTTGTTGTCCTTGATGATATTTTGGGCCTTCCTGTGACATCAGGTGCTGGTGTCCTGGAGGGCAGGTAGTTTGCCCCCGGTGATGCGTTGTGCAGACCGCACCACCCTCTGGAGAGCCCTTCCGGTTGAGGGCGGTGCAGTTGCCGTACTAGGCGGTGATACAGCCCAACAGGATGCTCTCAATTGTGCATCTCTAAAAGTTTGTGAGGATTTTAGGTGACAATTTCTTCAGCCTCCTGAGGTTGAAGAGGCGCTGTTGTGACTTCTTCACCACACTGTGTGTGTGGGTGGACAATTTCAGTTTGTCCGTGATGTGTACACCGAGTAACTTAGAACGTTCCACCTTCTCCACTGCTGTCCCATCGATGTGGATAGGGGGGTGCTCCCTCTGCTATACCGTAGGATGTGTTTTGAGAAATACTCTTAGGGACTGGAGTCATCTACTGTAATCGGATATTATGCCAACTACACTCCACACATCTTTAGAAATTACCAGGCCAAATAAAGACAGCACTTCATCAACTTTAAATTAAGTGTAACTTTTTAAGGCTTGAAGAGCAACTCTAAAAACGAACTTGTGGCATCGATATGAGTCTGAAACATTTATTCTACCGTCAAAATTTGCTACAAATTGTAAAGAGGTCAATTTTGGTCATAAAGTCAGTCTCGTCTGAGACTTGTGGTTGTGACTGCACCACAACGTAAATTAAGAATGACCACAAATGATCTATTATATTGACCAGCTGGACAAGTGCTCTAACAATGGAAATACAAGTCCTCGAAGATGGAAGGCAGTCGGGGAGGAGGCGAGATCAGGTGGGACCATTCTAGTCAATGAGAGGGCCGATACGCTTGTGACCAACAGGCACAAGTCCGATATAAAGTTGTTGTTTGTTCAGTTGCCAGGACGTTACGTTTTCATACTTAATATCAAATCAGTACACTCGTAACAACCTAAGCATTACACAACGTCACATTTTTTGTTTACCAAATTCAACACTCATTGAACTTCAAACAAAAACTGCTCGTTTGGTGGGCGCAAAAACGGCACCTGCTGGAGGAGACCGATTTTGGGCCGAGTTGAGCCTCTGGCTTCACCTCTTCCTCTCTGGGTTGGATTTTTTTCAATCCTGCCCACATGCCCACAGCTGGTAGCACACAGGTAATCGTCAATTCGGAGTGCAGCTGCACACGACCCAATCGTAATGCCTGTGGTACATTTGGGTTGTCTTTGGATATCCCGATGGGATTAGTTCGGGACCATAGGTAAATTAGATGTTAAAATTCTAATAGCTCCAAATTTCAATGACTTAAAAACCTCAAACCAACTATAAATTGTAGAAATTAACATACAAATATAAAAAAACATTTCATGAGAAAACTGAAAAGAATCCAACATGAAATATTGTCTAATTTACATTGTAAATTATTGATAGTGCCTAACTAGCCTTGGAGATATCCACCAGCTTGCCGAAGCTAATTGGCAAAATTATTTGGATAACTTTTCCCACCTGCGAACACACACAAGAAACCCATCAAACCAAACCACAAAAACAACTCACGTTTGAATTGTCATGGCCACGAGTATTTCTTAATTAACCAAATGAAAGAATATCTATTATATTGACAAGATAGCCAGATGACCACTCAAACAATGGGAATATATGTCTTCAATGATTGAAGGCAGGCAAGATCAGGTGGGACCATTCTAGGCAGATACGCGTGTCAACAACAGGCACAATTAAGTTGTTTTTCTCAAAGTTGCCTAAATGCCACATGCATCCACTTATAATCAGTACATTTGTAACAGCCTAAACATTACAGAAATATTTGATCAAACAAGCTTCATGTAATTCAACACTTTCTCATAGACCTCCATACCAAAAAAAGTGCTCATCTCACACAGACAGATTTTGAGTAAATCCTTTGGCTCTCCCTTGCTGACCAAATTTAAATAATCAGGAAGTGCGGTCACCCTTTAATGAAGCCTTCATGCTTTATAAGGCCTACAAGAAATCCTTCATTAGCAAATAAAACTATGTAGAATGGCTTCTTACGGCACCTTTTGCAAATCACCAGATGTAGACCTTTATGTCGATGACTTTGTTTATAATTGTTTAGTCAAGTTTTATACTGCTTATGAAGAACATATGAATGCTCTCTATAAAGCCTTTTTAAGATGTTAGATTTAAGTGGGTCCAATGGCAAACAACAAGTTGACTTAACCTAAATGCATGCGATACCATTTCGAATACTATTAAGTAGGATTTGACTATTTGACACTGGTGTAGAGCAGTGGAGGATGCAGAGGGGAGGACAGCTCATAATAATGGCTGGAATGGAGTGGATGGAATGTCAAACACAAGGAGAGTATGTGTTTGATACCATTCCATTAATTCCGTTCCATCCGTTACCATGAGCCGTCCTCCCCTCTGCATCCTCCACTGGTGCAGAGATGAAAACCAACCTAAGCTCACTAACACAAGACTATGAAGGTGCATATAATCCCAAAATAATGTATTTATTTAATACACACAAATCAATATACATTCAAGAATTGTCTATGCATGTTAGTCATGACAAACAAATAATTATCACACTAATTCTGCATCTGAAAAAAGAAACTGGTAAATTTACATGTAGCTTTGCTGATGTTACAGCGCCACCTGGTGTATACAGACAACTTATTCAGTATAAACACACCAACGAACCTTCAACCACTAGTGTCTCGTTCTAATAATTTAAACCATATCCATTTGGAATGTAACGCTTGGTAAAATAATTTTAGGCCTTTCCCTTTCCACAATCATCTCTAAAATGTGGACATTAGCCCATAGTATAAAACAGATAATCTAGTCTAATAATAACACTAATAAAAACAAATGTAACAAAGAAAGCCAAAATGATAATGGAAAAATAACCAAAAACACTTACACAAAACAAAGTCAATCCTTTGCAAAGGCAGACACTCTCACTTGTTCCTTCAAGTTTTCTGCCTTTGTGCTAACTTTCTACTGTCCCTGGAGCTTGAAGTGATCTGATAGTCCAATTCGGACCATTTGGCACACTAGGAATTGATCAACACTTCACATTTAGATGAGTCTGATGGCTGGTTTTCTATCATGCATTCGCATGAGATGCTAGACTAGTGGTCCACCCTGTGTGCCATGGCCTCTTGGATTTGCCTGTTGAGCTCGCTGATGATGCGGTCTTCGTGTGTATACACGCCTGTGCGTAACAGAGTGTCTCTCTCCTCCAGCAGCCGGCTGAGGTGATCATCGGCACTCTCGTTGAGAGACACGGCGGGGCCAGCAGAGCTGCTGCCCCATGGCTTCTTGTCCTCCTGTTGTTTTAACCTGCAGTAGAAAAACACAGCCAGCGGGGGAGGAGGGTAAGATGTTGAAGCAAATGGATTCAGAAAACAACCCAAGGAAGAGTGGAACTTCACATCAGATAAATGACATATACACACATAAATTACATATACACACATAAGTACACACATATATATAATATATATATAATATACATACATATAATATTCACATATATATCTACACACATACATATATAGATAAATATATATTACTACACACAGATATATATACACACAGATATATGAATATACAGTTGTATGTAGGTATGTATAATATATATATCCGTGTGTGAGTGAGAGAATATATATATATATATATATATATATATACACACACACATACACACACATACATATATATCCGTGTGTGTATGTGTGTATGCATACAGTGGGGCAAAAAAGTATTTAGTCAGCCACCAATTGTGCAAGTTCTCCCACTTAAAAAGACGAGAGGCCTGTAACTTTCATCATAAGTACACTTCAACTATGACAGACAAAATGAGAGAAAAAAAAATCCAGAAAATCACATTGTAGAATTTTTAATGAA